>NW_027635975.1:0-110369 GCF_903797595.1 Erithacus rubecula | reverse complement strand
CCAATGCAGGAGAGGTCCTTCAATGGTTTCTGGGCTTCGTCGTGGCTCCTGCTCTGCTTATTGCTGGGAAAACCCCAAGAAGAAGTCAGAGCAGCTCAAGTGTCCAATCTGGCCAAGCAATCCTCTACATTCAGTAGCCTATGGGTATCTGTGAACCATGTCTATGTCTTTGTGGTGTTTTAAGTCAACTCTGTCTGCTTGGGAAGGAAGAAGGTGTTTGCTGGAACAGGCAGTCCTGCAAAGTCAGTTCCAGGCTCTCTCAGCTTCTGAGTTGTGCAGCCATGGCCTTCTGCACAGTTGTCTCTGATGCTGTTTAGACTTCACAGCTTCTGGGATCTGGGTTCCCTGGCATGGGCTTGTCCAGAGGGAAGGGATGGGAGGTGGCCATGGGAGAGCAGCCCAGAGCCCAGCCACACGATTGCCTTTGCAGCAGGGCCAGCACCTGCAGTTGTTTTGGGTTTCCCATGGGGTGCAGGAGGAGGCAGGTGAACGACAGCTTTGGTAGACAGAATGTCCAATCAAAGGCTCGTGTACTTGATGTCAGACTTGAAGAGAAAGGGCCCAATGTATCCCTGACAGGATCTGATCCTTTCACTGGAGTTTGAACATGTCCTCATATGGCTCTTTAGCTGTGCCAGAAATGATGGGATACTAAGCAAGGGCGTGCATCTGCTCCCAAAGCCTCCACTCCCCTTCCTGGCCATGGCATAGGGGCCCTGGAGAAACCTGAGCTGGCAGAGACCTTCCAGAGAGCAGCAGGGCAGGGAGCTCTGCTGAACTTCCTGGATGCCAGTGAGCCTGAGATGATGGAAGTGTGGAAGCTGGAGAGCGCCAGGCATCCCGAGAGCTCAGCAGCTTCTGGGCTGAAAGGCTGCTGGGGAACTGAAAGAGGGAAGGGCAGCAGCAGAAGGAATGAGGGGCTTGAGAAAAGCAGGTCTTGACATCCTGCAGAATGGCTTTGTGGGGATGTGGCTGGAGATCAGCAGTGGATGTGAGGTGCCTAAGGGGCAGGGATGGAACAGTGATCTAAACCCATTCCCATACCATCCAAAAGGCCAGTGGAGGCAGTGGCACCCCTGAACATACTGATGCCAAACGTGGATTCCAGATGTGGAGGTTCTTTCTGGCCCCCAGGTGCTCTACAGGCACCTAACACCCGGAGCTCTATAGGCTCCTGCTCTGAGCTATTGGGCTCTTACTTGTCGGGTTATCTTAAATAGGCAAAGCAGCTAATAGTTAAAAAGGTTATTTATTACAAAGCACATCTTATTACAAAGCACATCAGTCTCAAAAGGCAATACCAAAAGAAATGGCAAGCAATGGCAAAAGCAGTAGCAATAAGCAAATGGCAAGAAGCCAGAATGGCTAAAAGCAGCACCTCTCCCAATACATACTGCTATATAGCAGTTTTCCAACAAGCTAAGATGCAAACTCAGACCACTACTCTTTAACCTATTAGAATTCTAGTTTCTTTGCTCACCAGGTTATGTATAACACTACACATAGAATCTATCTAAGAAATGCAAGCAATATTCTTACTATAACGCTATTATGTCTAAGCCCTGTCAACAACAGTGGCCTCTACTAAAGATATCAGTGTTTTTGCAACCTTCAGCAGAACAGAAGCTACTGCTGTGGAATTCAGACCTTTTACTCACTAAAGACATCAGAACTCACTCTAAGACTTATTCAATCCCTGCACTCTGACTTCTCTCTGAAGAATTCAGAGAGACCCCTAACTCACTGACTCCAACACATGGCCTTCCAGCATTTGCCAATCAGACTCATCCTCCCAGGTAACAGTGGCCTTCCCTATTTTGCCTGACCTGTCAGTGAAAGCAGCAGAACCTTGCACTGGCACACGACTACTTTTGGTTCTCAAAGAAAACTTAACTGTCTTTGCTACTTGCAGTAGCTTATGGCTGGGCAGATGACAAGCAATCTGTCCTTTATAATCTTGCAGTGCACTTTGCAAGGAACACTATTAACAAAGCCTCCTTCAAAGAACTCCTGCTCCACAGGAAATATAATCCTTGTGGGGTCCACTGCTATCAAGTGCACGCATCATAGACAGCATTTGATTATCAGTCAGGCAAACAATTCCAACACCATCCTTGCTGTCTTTTGCAGCTGATGTGGCACAATAACCCACTCCAGAATGTGCAAAGGATCAGACTATGTGTCATTCCGCTACCCAGTGATACCTGTAGGATGCAAATCCAGATTGGTGATAAACACAGTGATATCAATGGAAGGATCTGCTTTGCATTCCTGATGAGTAGAAAGACTGTGCTGCAGCCTGCTGCAGTGTGTCGGGCTACAATGACAACCCTGTGGCAAAACTTTCCATTGATATCTCTGCCCTGGCTCAGAATTGTTCACTGCAGGCACCGTAAAAACAAATTTTGGCCTATCTTAGGACACAAGGGTACTGTGAAAAAGCAATCCTTCAAGTCAATGACCAAAATGTCCCATCCATCAGGGAGCATGGTGGGCAAGGCATACCAGGCTGCACTGCACCTATGTTTTCCATCACTGCATTTGAACCAATTGACGAAGGGCTATCAACTTAATTTTTTGTATGGACCACTAGTTCTGCCAAACAGAACAACAGTCAACCACCGTAAAGGCATCATAGGATAACTCCTGCCCTTCACCTCAATAACCCCGATCAGAAATTTGCCTCAATTCGCACTCCCCAGGCTGCCAAACCTCCGAGTTGAATTTGAGGTGGGGTGGTGCCTGGTATCATCAGAGTGCACAACATCTGTGTGTGCTGGTCGGAGATATTCATTGTGATGCATGAAAGGCAAGGAAAATACCTTTCAGCCAATTTAGTCAAAAGGATATGTTTATTTCAGTGCTGGGCGAACATGCGGGATGTCTCCAAAAGACGTGTGTGCCCTCGGCAGTTTTTGGTCCTTCATTTATTCACAAAAATCATGCATATTCAAAGCTGCCTGTACACATTTATTACCCATCACCGCCCTTTCCCCACTTAGTATTAAAATTAGCTGCATACTCATTGTGGCTGCGGAGTATCCCCTTGGTTTTGGGGCGGTGGTCTTCAATTTGAGTTGGAGGGTTGTAAGAGATGAAGTAAGGATCGTCTACCTGTCTCTAAACCGTCTACCTCTGTCTCGTTACCATGACTACCTGACTTGTTAGTCCCTTTATTCATTTATTGCCTTCAGTGTCAAAATTTATAATTGATAGGTTTCTTTTGGCTAACTTTAAGCATTTTCTAATGTATATCAGTTTCACTTATTGTTTCCATATATATATTTTGCTGGTTCTGCATATTATATAACCAGACTTTGTCAACTTCAAAATCCCCTCTTAGGATATATATGTTTAAGGGTTACATTCCTAACCTCTAGCTCCTAAGTTTTTCAAGATATCCACCCCATAACTCATTCCCTAAACATGCAATTCTCAAAATTATGAAATAATAGTACGAATATTATGGCTCATTCCCCCCTTTTCTATAAAATTAGTAAGTTCTTTTACTAGTACTTAAGTCCTTTATCCCCATACTGAGGCACAGTGTCTCTTAAAGCTGCACTGAATGCTCTCGTCAATGAAGTTAGAATTGCTACTCGTTGCAATATCCTCCAATTCCAAATGAACATTTTAATAGACATAATCATACTAACACCAACTAAAATTAATAGTACAATAATTGGATGAACCAATGTGTTGAGTATTCCAGTTCCTTAAGGTGACCATCCGAAGAGCGCATCCCACCAATGGTAAGAGGTGTCTACTTCCAATCTTTTGAAAGCTCTTCTTATGGTTTCTGTGTAGTGTGATCAGAGTCTTTCTCCCTTTGTTCTTAATTTCTTTGAGAATCTCCTTTAAGTCCTCATGATTCAATAGCTGCTTGACTAAAGTCAAATTCATCCTTTTAGGTACAGGCGGTATTTCCTGTACTGGTCAGATTTGCTTTTATATATTGGTGCAATATCACAGGTGCTTGATAAGAAAAGTCACAACCTTCAATTCTAACAAAGTTGCAAATACACAGATTGGACTGGGTTTCATTTATAGCTAATTCGTCTACCCGAATTGTGGAGCATGGTGTTCTGAGACACACACAATCCTGGCCTCTGTGCACAAGTAAGGTTGTCCGGTTGGCCAAGTGAACTTCAAAGTGGCAAATGCTTTTCTCTGTATCCAGACAGGTATCTTGGTCATTATTTATGTTTTCTTCACATATAAACCCCAATTGTTTCCTCAATGTACAAGACTCTATATTAATAGTCTGCCATTTCCCTTTGGCCTTCTGTGCCCATTTCCTGTGCTCGGAAGGGAATAGGATGGTTCCTTCATGGTTCAATCCTAAGTGTCAGATTCACTGATGCATTATATATAGTTAGAACAATGGCAGTTACAATACTTATTACAGGATCATAAGTGAAATTAACTAGGACCCACCATGACTGAAGCTCTTTTTCTAAATCAGAAGCATTATCCCAAAATATTCTGCGAATCTCTGCAGGGAATGTCCTTTACCATCTTCCCTGATAATCAAGGCATCTACGGATTGCATCCATAATTGTGCTTGTACACATCCAAGGGCTAAGGACATGTTCTCATTAGCTGCTCCCATTGCATTCACTATTAGTCCGTGGTCTTGTTCTTCTATACTTTCCCACTCCGGTAATATTTTGGAAAATTTCCACTGTCTAGTACCTAAGGCTGGTAGAGAAGGTTGTAGAGGTTGTTGTAATTTAACTGTGTCGCTACCAGTTGCAGCCAATTTATTCATTAACCCTTCTGAGTCCATAGTGTTCAAAATTCCCAATCCTGTCCCTAGTATTCCAGTAAGATCTCTTTTCTGTCTGAGCATATCAGGAGCATGTTTCTGTAACCAAGTGGTCTGATCCATAAAGGAAGTGGTAAGGATTGGGGTACATTCTTATTGTATAGCAGAAGCATTTACTTGTATTTCTATTTCTACTCGCTTCAGGGACCACTCTGGATTCAGTAATCATCTTTGGGTCCCTACTCTCTAAATAGCACAAGGTACAATATTGGTAATTATTGGCTGAATTGTTCTCCTTGAGGTAGTTTGGGTTTGAGTGACTGTGGTTTCTTCTGGTCTCTGGGTCAGTAGATTTTCTGCAGTCTCATCTATTTGGGGTTCAACACAATCCTGGGTAATATTGTAATCTAATCTATACCCCTTAACTGCACACCTTCAATTTTAAGTCTAAGCTCAGGACAGGTAGACAAACAGGTCTCACAACATCCAGAATCAAAGTCATTCATAGGATTCTGGTGATACTTATGAAATACAACCTGAACAAATGTTTATTCACAACCCCAAACATTTCTCCCTTCCCCAACAGTTGCATTGGTAACCTTCATCATTTGGGATAACATCCTACGGGAGAAAGCGTCATAAGCTTTTCCATGGCAAAAAAATCTCCTAGTTGTACTATATATATGTGGTGTTGCATTAACTTCGGTCACAGTTATGGCCATAATCATGAGAAATACAGTTCTCCAGGCTAACATTTCTATCCAAAATCTATTCATCTTTCTCGAGTAAATTTCAAATTCAGTTCATTATCACACAGTGTTGCTTTCCAAGGAGCTTCTGGAGCCTTCTTTACTTGCATATGATGAATCCAAGCCTTCTGTTCCTTAATCTTGATTGCAGTATTAGTGGTGAGAAGCACCTGTAACACTCCTTCCCACTGAGGCTCCAGAGTCTTTTCTGTAAAAGACTTAACATACACATAATCTCCAGGTCGTGTGTCATGTACTGGGCCATCTAGTTCTCTGCTCTGAGCTCCAGCCACATGCTTCTCAATTTCTCTGAGTTGTTTCTTCAGGGCCACCATGTACCTGTGTAGGGTTTCTTCCCCTACTTGGGCCAGTGTTCCCTGTTGTACCCCATATGGCCTTCCATAGAGAATCTCAAAAGGACTCAGTTTCTCTTTTGCCCTCAGTTTAGTCTGAATCCACGACAATGCCAATGGAAGAGCCTGGGGCCAAGGTAATTGTGCTTCTTGTCCTAATCTTGCAATTTTCTATTTAATCAAATGATTCACTTTTTCTACCTGGCCACTTGACTGAGGGTGATAGGGGGTGTGAAGTTCCCAATCTATACCAAATGGGGGCTAATTCACTTTGAAATTAAATGAAATGTGGCCCTCTCTCTGAGGATAGTGTGGCTGTTATTATTTCTTGTAACAGTACTTTGGTGACTTCTCCTGCTTTGGCAGTTCTGGTAGGAAAGGCTTCTGGCCACCCTGAGAAGGTGTCTATTAACACCAATAAGTATCAGTACACCCCTTTCCTTGGAATTGAGCTTCCCCATCCGTGTCTTTTGGGATTTTCAAATTCAGACCACATCAAGCCTTGGACCACTTGGTCTGGAGTTGTTTCTTACAGATTGGGCTGCTGACTTGATGAGGTCACTTCCAACTCAGCCCTCTGATGTTCCTGGGACAATGCTGATCCCTGTTTTAGATAAAAGCACATATTTTTGGGACAGGAGACCTCTGGGACTGTACAAGACCTGCAGCTTGTAGGGTGATTAGCTCCATCATTTGAGTACTTTTAAGAAATGTCAAAGTTTTCCTACTGCAAGAGAGCAGGAATTACCTGTGATTGTACAGTGCCAGAAGAAGAAATATTGATCTTTCCCTCTGTTTGTGTCACCAATATTCAGGTTTTTCATGTCTTTCTTCATTCATGAATTTCCACCTCTCCTATTTAAGTGGCCATGTCTATGGACATCTCTTAACTAGACCAGCTGGATCTATGGCCTTCCCATTGCTCCCAGATTTCCTCCTCTACCTCCACTCTGGGCATTTCAATGCCTCTCAACTGAGTATCTTCCCACTTTGAGCTTCAGGGAGTTGCCCCGTCTTTCAGAATTTTAAATAACTCATTAGTCAACATCTTAATTGCACTTATGTCTTTTACAATTACCTTTGTCTATATCTAAAAATATTGCTGTATGGATATCCCTTGTGGATAAGTGAGCACATCAGATGCTGCTGGATCATCTCATATGGCTGAGAAGAGTTTTGATGCTTTTAAAATTATATGATATTTACCATTTTTTATGTTGACCATGAAGAGAAACTTTTCTGTGCCTCTGAGTCTCACCAGTTCCTGACCCCCAAAGAACCAAAACTAAACATTGCTGAGGTCCCTTCCAGATTCAGCTCCCTGATGATACCAGGATTCTGCTACTCCCAATTTTGGAATGGGCTGGAGCAGATGATTATAGGACAGGAGCCCTGGGGCTGTAGGGGACCTGACACTTGTGAAGTGCATGAGCATAATTCATTAGCTGGGTTACTTGAGTACTTTAAGAAATGTCAAAGGTTTCCCACCAGGAGAGAACAGAAACTTCCTGGAAGTGTACTGAGGCAGGAGAAGAAACATTGCCCTTCAGCTCTACCATGTGTTACCATTATACTGTTCCCCTCTGTGTTACCATTATACTGTCTATTGTTTCATGTCCCTCTTCATTTGGGTGTTTCCACCTCTCCTGTTTAAATGGCCATGTCTAAGGACATCTCTTCACTAGACCAGCTGGTTCTATGGCCTTCCCATTCTTCCCAGATTTCCTCTTCCAGTTCTTCTCTAATCATTCCACATCAGTCAACATCTTAATTGTGTTCATATCTATCACAGAATCACCCTTTCTAATGTCTTTGTTTAAAACTATTCCTGTAATGAAATTCCTTGTGCATGGTTATGCTCACGTTTCTGGCAGTAGCTCTGTTTCTGGCCACTTGCAACCCAAATTGCTTTTCCTCCTAAGTTCTTAAGAATAGAAAATTAGGTGTATTATAAAAGAAATTATTTACTGAATGGCCTTAATCTTAACAGACAAGATACCTTAAATGGACTACTTACTGCTCAGGATAAATAAAAGAAGTACAGATACATAAAAACACAGTAGACAATGAAGATTCCTATATTACAGCAGTGAAGAAATAGCAGAGATCAGGGGTCAATGTCACTTGCCACCAAAATGATGAGGGAGTACACATGGAGCCCTTTCACTCAGCTTCCAGAACAGTAACCACAAAAATGCATCCAGACTTGGGGGATAAGCCTTATCTGTTTGCAGAGACTATGCAGAAGACTTCTGCTTTGTGAGAGTTTTGTGCAGCATTTATAGTTTCTAAAATGAATGTGTGTCACTCAGGAATTCAAGGCTTATCTCCCTTCAGTCTGCTCTCAAGGCAAGCTGTTCATGGTCAGCTGGGAATTCCACCTCCCTGGCACCAGAGAGAACTCAGGACAGGACAGATGTCCAGCCTGGGTTATGTCAGCAATCCCAGAGAGGGGGAAGATGCCCTGACTTATGGCCCAGCTGATGGACAAAGAGACGAGCTCTGCTGGGCCATAGGGGAAGTCCTGCTGCAGGAACCTCATGGAACCAAGGGTGCATTGTGACAATTTGGAACTACAGAGACCATTGTTGGGTACAGAATCTCATGAACCAAAAGTCCATTTTGACAGATCAAGGTCTCACAGAACCACAAAGAGCATTGTGACACCATGGGGCCTCCATGGACCCAAATCTCCACTGTGACAGTCCAGAACCTCATGGAACAAAGGGGCCTTTGTGACACTGCAAGGCCTCAGGGAACCAAGGAGTGCAAAGGTCTCAAACATTGCTTGCAGGGTTCTGCCTTGGGGAAGGGGAGCCTCCTTGGTGGCACCTTGGGCTGGCACATACTTGAAGAGTGTGTCTGTTTTCAGTGGTAAAAGTTTGGAGTTTTATATTGCTTCAAAAAAAAAAAAAAAAAAAAAAAAAACTCCCACTTTACCTGGGTGCCACCAGTTCTCAGAGACTCAGTGCAGAAAGGAAAAAGTAAATAACTTTAAAAGACTGAAGCACCTAGAGGCATTGAGCCATTGGCCATTGAGCCCCACTGAGTGCAGTTACTGAGAAAGGCTCTCAAGGGACTAATTAAAGCAGATAACTGGAGGCCATGATTGCACAAAGCTCTCAGAGACTCCAAGGCAAAAGCAAAACCCAAAGTCCTTTGAAAAACCTGCAGTCCCTGGGAACATGAAGGAGCCTCCAGGGCCATTCCTGACCAAGGCTCCCCAGGGACTGGTCCCAGCAGATCCCTGAGGCCACTGGGATGTGGGGGGATGCTGAGGGCAGCACAAGGGTGACAGTGCCCAGCCTTGCTGGGGCTGTGCCAGGAGGCCCCAGTGGCTCAGGACAAGGTGTCTCCTCAGAGCCCTTGGTGGCACAGACCCTGCTGTGCCCCAGGGCACCAAGACTTGGCTTCTCTTTGTCCCCACCTGTCATCTCTGCCTCCAGTTCTCTGCTCTGATTGTGGCTTGGGGACACTTTCTCACCTGTGTTCCTCGATGGGAACCATTTAAACTTCCAAGAAACTTTGGAGTTTGATTCTCACTTGTAGTTCTTGAGAGGTTTCCTAACAAACCATGGCTCTGCTTTAATTTCCCTCTGGCCTTGTGCACTTCATTAGAAACGTTTCCTACAATAGTTATGGAAAAATACTTCGAAGTGCTTCTTCAAAATATCCATTCCTATTTTAAAGGATGGATTTTATAACTATTCTCTTTAAAGCAGATGTGATTGCAGCATTCTGTGATTGATATTGATCCAGGGTGTCTCCTCAGGATGTCTGGCCTGCTAAGACAAGCTGTGCCTTGTGGTCTGACCCAGTATGAACAACCTTGCTCCTCATTCCCATCCCCATCCTGTCTGTCCTCACTCACCTGGGACCTGCTTTGATTGGATAGTTTGCTCCTCTCAGGGAAAGAGGAATTTTTCCTTTTAGTTATTTTTGAATCAATCTAAAACTCCTAATTTTCTCTATGGAAAACAGACACACTTCTCAGGTGTGTGCCAGCCCAAAGTGCCACCAAGGAGATTCAGGAGGGGGACCGGGGCCTCAGGGCTGCTGCCTGGAGCCAGCGCCATGTTTCCTTTCTGCCTCTAACTCCCGTCATGCCCCGCGGCCCCATAGAGCCTCATTGGAGCCAGGACTACAATACCCATTATGCCCCGCGCTCCACTTATCCCCGGTATTCCCCCCCCCCAATATGTCCAATAGATGTCCTCCAGAACCTCCAGGATCCCTAAGTGTCCCCTCAGCATCCATTTGGGAACCTCCCAAAAATGTCCCAGAATCCCCTAAACGCTCCCAACCCCAGAGATGTCCGTTACAGCCACTTCTGGGAATTCATTTCCTGCCATCCCCCGTGAGCTCAGAGCATCTCATAACCCAGTCAGTCGCTTAAAATTCCTGCCGTGCCCTGCGCCCTGAAGAGGCCGGTTAGAGCTCCCCAAGATTCCTCCAGGCTCTCCCCAACCGTACCCGTTCCCCCCTGAGGACCTCAAGTCACCGTTGAGAGGCAAAAGTGTCCCTGCAGTGCCCTCCCGGACCCCAAACTCTCTGCAAGATCTACTTCCGGGACTACAGCACCCATCATGCTCTGCGGTTCCAGTAAAACGCCATTCCAGCTGAGACTTCATCCCCCATCATGCCCCGTGCCTCACAGAGAGTCATTGCAGCACTGCCTACAGCTCCCATGATGCTCCACAGCCTCTTTAAACTGTATTATACCCGCGCCTACAACTCCCTTCATCCCCTGCACCCCAGAGAGCCCCGTCAGAGCCCCCAAGGTCCCACCCGGACCCCGAAGGGTCCCAGATTCTCCTCCATGACTTTTAAGTGCCCTCCTGGACCCCCAGGTGCCTCTCTGAGGTCTGCTGACTTTTTAAAGGGAAACAGTCTTTAAAAACAAACTATTGCAGGAAGGATGGAGACACTTCAGGAAAGAAATCTTGAGGGAGCAGAAACAGCCTGTCCCATGTGCCAAAATTCAGCTAGCAATGGAAATAACGGTTCTGGCTGGGCATGGAGCTTTTTCCAGGGACTCGGGAGAAAAGAGGCTGCATCACCTTTGGACAGAAGGGCAGGCAACTCAGGAAGTGTTTATTGATATGGTTAAGTCATCCAGAAAAATAAGAGGTGAAACCTCAATTAGGATATAGCCTGGCTGTGACTGTGAAGGATAAAAAACTTATATTATAAACACATTAGCAGGAAAGCAGGGACAAGAAGAACCTCCATGTCTTATTGGGGGAAGATATGGTTGCCAAAGATGAAGAAAAGTCTGAGGAATTTAACCCTTTCCTTGCCTCAGTTTTCAAGTATAAGACATTTTGTCCTTAGGACCAGTGATCTCCTGACCTGGTAGATGGGGAAGGGGAGCAGAACAGACTCCCTTAAATCCAAGAGGAAGCAGCTGGATTCCTACTGAGCCACTCAGATGATCACAGGTGTCTCTGGGACCAGATGGGATCCATCCTAGGGTGATGAGGGAGCTGTTGGATGAGCTCCCCAGGCTGCTCTCCATCATTTGTCATCAGTCCTGGCTCACCAGGGAGGTCCCAAAGGTCTGGAGGTGCCAATGTGAGCCCATCCCCAAAAAGGGCTGGAAGGAGGATCTGGGGAACTCCAGGCCTGTCAGCCTGACTTCAGTGCCCAGAAAGGTGATGGAACAGATCACGTGGAGTGACATCACAGGCCACCTACAGCATGGCTGAGGGATCAGAGCCAGCCAGTGTGGATTTCAATATCTGCATTGATGATCTGGATGAGGGAACTGAGTGCACCATCAGCAAATGTGTAGATGACTGCAAGCTTGGTGAGAGTGTTGATCTGCTGGAGGGTAGGAAAAGTCTGCAGAGGGACCTGGACAGTCTGATCCAGGGCCCAAATGCAACAAGGTGAGGTTTAGCAAGACCAAGTGCTGGGTCCTGCACTTTGGCCACAACAACCCCTGCACTGCTCCAGGCTGGGGAAAGAGTGGCTGGACATCAGCCAGGCAGAAAGGGATCTGAAGGCACTGATGGACAGCAGGCTGGGCATGAGCCAGCAGTGTGCCTAGGTGGCCAAGAAGGCCAATGGGTCAGGAATGGTGTGGCCAGCAGGACCAGGGCAGTGATTCTTTCCCTGTTCTCAGAACTGGTTGGGCACACCTCAAGTGCTGTGTCCAGTTCTGGGCCCCCCAATTTAGGAAAGAAATGTAGGGGCTGGAGCATGTCCAGAGAAGGGCAAGAATGCTGGTAAAAGGTTCTGGAATACAAGTGCTGTGAGGAGGGGCTTAAGGAGCTGGGGATGTTTATCCTGAAGGAGGTTCACGGGAGATCTCATCACTCTCTACAACTCCCTGACAGGAAGGTGCAGCCAGGTGGGAGTCAGGTTTTGTTCCCAGGAAACAGCTACAGGATAAGAGGACACAGCCGTAAAATGCAGCAGGGCAGGTTTAGGCTGGAAATTAGGAAATATTCCTCATTAAAAAGGGTGATTTGGCATTGGAACGTACTGCCCAGTGACGTGGTAGAGTCATTTCCCTGGGATATATTTCAGGAATAATTGGATGTAGCACTGAGTGCCATGGTCAGAGTGACAAAGTGCTGTTGGGTCACAATTTGGATTTAATGATCTCAAATATCTGCCCAGCCTGGGACATTCTGTGATTCTGTGATAATTGTGATACTGCAGGGCTCCAGGGAAGCAAGGTCCCGTTGTGACACTGTAGGGCTAAATGGAACAAAGGTCGATTGAATACTCTCGGTCAACGTGGAAACACAGAGGCCACAGTGACACAGTGGGTTCTGTTAAACCACTGCAGGGACTCATGGAACTAAGGGAACAGTTTTGACACCTGAGTGCCCCCTGGAACTAAGGGGGACTGTGATAGTGCAGGGTCTCATGTACTTAGACACCACTGTGACACTAACACTGCAGGATGTCATGGAACCAAGAACCCATTGTGACACTGCAGGATCTTGTGTCACCAGGACCCCATTGTGACACTGGGCAAACAAGGAGTCCATTGCAGCACTCTGGAGCCTTATGGAATTCAGGGGGCACCTGTGACTCTCTGGGGCCCCATGAAATCTATGAGACAGTTGTGACAGTTTTTAGCTTTGTGGAAACAAGGAGTCCATTGTGACACTGTGGAACCTCATGTAATAATGGGGCCATGGTAACTTTGCAGGGCCACATTAAACCAAGGGGCCAGTGTGATTCTTTGGGGCCTCGTGGACCCACAGAGACCACTGTGGTACTGGCTGACCTCATATAACAAAGAGGCCATTTGGGCACTGCAGGGACTTGGGAATGAACAAAACAATTGTGCCCCATGGGATCAAGCGACCACTGGGACACATTGGAACCAAGGAAAGCATTGCTGCACTGCAAACCTCATGGAACCAAGGATCCACTGTGCCACTGCAGATCATAATGGCATGTCAGAGATCATTGTAACACTCTAGAGCTTCTAGGAGCTGCAATGACACCAAGCTGGGTGTGAGTGTGGATCTGCTGGAGGGTAGGAAAAGTCTGCAGAGGGACCTGGACAGTCTGATCCAGGGCCCAAATCCAACAAGGTGAGGTTTAACAAGACTGAGGGCCAGGTCTTGCACTTTGGCAACAACAACCCCTGCACTGCTCCAGGCTGGGGACAGAGTGGCTGGACATCAGCCAGGCACAAAGGGACCTGAAGGCACTGATGGACAGCAGGCTGGACATGAGCCAGCAGTGTGCCCAGGGGGCCAAGAAAGCCAATGGCTCCAGGCCTGGATCAGGAATGGTGTGGCCAGCAGGATCAGGAGCAGTGATTCTTCTCCTGTGCTTGGCACAGGTTTGGAAGTGCCTCAAGTGCTGTGTCCAGATCTGAGTTCCCAAATTAAGGAATGACACCAAGGGGCTGGAGCACGTGCAGAAAAGGGCAACAAGGCTGGTGAGGGTTCTGGAACACAATTCCTGTGAAAAGTGGCTGAGAGTTCTGGGGATGTTTATCCTGGATAAGAGGAGTCTCAGAGGAGACAAGGTGATGTCAGGGCACAGGTTGGACTTGATCATTTCCAAGGTCTTTTCCAGCCTGGCTGATTCTGTGATTCTCTGAAACCACCCCTGAAGCAGTTGCAGGATGAGCCCTGGGCCTCCTCTTCAGAAGTTCCAGCAGCCCAGGTCCCTCAGCTTCTCCTCACAGCCCCAAAGCCCATCCTGTCAGTTCTGCAGAGCCTCTCCAGCCCCTCCTCACTGCCCACAACAGGGAGCCCCACACCCAGATGCAGCAGCCCAGATGTGCCCCCCTGGTCTGTGGTGCCTGTGGAAAAGGAGCAGCACGAGGCACTGCAGGAGCCTGCAGACAATTCCTGAAGCACTTGTAGGATGATCCTGCTCTCCAAGAGATGTTCACATGGTGCCAAATTGGGAACTGAAATGGGGAGTGGGGACAGAGAGGAAAGACAAACAGGCATGAATTGTTTGCAGGGGAGGGGACAGGGATGGAAAACAGGAAAAAATTTTACCTTGACAGAAGAAAGAAAACAAAGGTGAAACACAGGAAATGCTCAGGGCAATTTGGGGGTGTCTGCAAAGCATACATGGCTCTGAGCAACAACATCTGCAGTGGGACAGGAAGCTCACAGCTCATGGAAACAAACTTTCCCCTTCATTTCACAGGCCATGACAAGCCTGAGTGGTTTCCCTTGTGTCCCAGCCCTTGCTGGCCCCAGGGGCTGATGGCATTTGTGCTCACTCAGCTCCATCTCCCCACAGCAGCACCATGGGGGTGCTGACGCCTGCTCTGTGCAGTGCAAACAGGGGCTCCTGAGCCAGTGCTGCCGTGTCTGTGCCTGCAAGGATGCGGCCCCTGTGTGAGCCGGGGGAGAGGCCAGGGCTGCAGAGGGGGGATGTTGTTGGCAGGTGCATGAGGACGATCTCGGATTCTGCCCTGGACTGTCCAGCTCAGCGGGGATGGATCAGCCCCAGCTCTGCTGCTCCTTGCCAGGGTCTCCCCCTTGCAGGGACCTTGCAGAGCACCAGCCATGCTGTTTGCTCCCAGTCTGCCCATGGCCAGCCTGGGGCTGCTTACAGGGGTTTTCTCTGCTCAGCACTGGCCTGGCCAAGTGTTCTGGAGAGAGCCTGGCTGCAGGAGACTGGAGTCCCCAGGCACTGCCCTGAGGCATCAGAGCTGCCCCAGCAGTGCCCATGGCCTGTCCTTGCTGCAGCCCCGGCACTGCCACCCCCAGGGCTGTGCCCATCCCTGAGAGCACTCAGGCCCTGCAGCAACACGAGGGGCAGGAGGGCAGCGGGGCAGTGGCATGGGAGCAGCAATGGCAACACCAAGTGCTGCTGCTGCTGGGCACAGCTGCTGTGCCCGCACTGATCTTTCCCAGCTCTGCACAGAGACATTGCTGCTGCAGCTCCAAAGAAGGGAACACATGGTGTATCTCTAGTGAAAATTTTGCTGGGAGAGAAATCCTACAGTTTGTTTAAAGACATGAAGAGTACAGCCTTTCATTGACATACTTTGTGTCCACAGGAAAGATGGACATAAATAAAATGAGGAATAGAACACACAGTGGCTGTTTTAATGGATAATACGACAAAACTAAAATTAAGGAAAAATAACCCCACAACCAAATCAAGAAGAAGTATCCAAGATGACTTATACTACAAGTGATATTCAGGAATTTGCCAGCTCTTTAATGTTCCTGAAAGCAGCCGGTCATCAGTGTCCACACTGCAGTCTTGAGCTCCCGGTTCCTCAGGCTGTAGATGAGGGGGTTCAGAGTTGGAGGCACCACTGTGTACAGCACTGATATTGTTAGATCCAGAGATGGGGACGAAACAGAGGGGGGCTTCAGGTAAGCAAATGTGCCAGTGCTGAGAAAAAGGGAGACCACAGCCAGGTGAGGGAGGCAGGTGGAAAAGGCTTTGTGCCGACCCTGCTCAGAGGGGATCCTCAGCACAGCCCTGAAGATCTGCACATAGGAGAAAACAATGAACACAAAACAGGCAAATCCTAAACAAACACTAACAGCAAGAAGCCCAAGTTTCCTGAAATAGGATTTGGAGCAGGAGAGCTTGAGGATGTGTGGGATTTCACAGAAGAACTGGCCCAGGACATTGCCCTGGTACAGGGGTAGGGAAAATGTATTGACTGTGTGCAGCAGAGCATGGAGAAAGCCACTGGCCCAGGCAGCTGCTGCCATGTGGGCACAAGCTCTGCTGCCCAGGAAGGTCCCGTAGTACAGGGGTTTGCAGATGGACACGTAGCGGTCATAGCACATGACAGTGAGCAGGAAATACTCTGTTCCAAGGAGGAACACTAAGAAAAAAACCTGAGCAGCACATCCTGCGTAGGAGATGTTCCTGGTGTCCCAGAGGGAATTGTGCATGGCTTTGGGCACAGTGGTGCAGATGCAGCCCAGGTCAGTGAGGGCCAGGTTGAGCAGGAAGAAGAACATAGGGGTGTGCAGGTGGTGGCCGCAGGCTACGGCGCTGATGATGAGGCCGTTGGCCAGAAGGGCAGCCAGGGAGATGCCCAGGAAGAGGCAGAACTGCAGGAGCTGCATCTGCCTCGTGTCTGCCAATGGCAGCAGGAAGAAGTGGCTGATGGAGCTGCTGTTGGACATTTCTTCACTCTGGACACTGTGGACTGTTGAAAGAAGATATTTATACACTGGGATAGATTTCCCTGAGTCAATCCTATGCTTTTTCTCTCAGTAATTTACTCAGAAATCCTTCTCTTTCTTTCGAGAAATGTCACTTCCAATTGTTTAAATTTTTAAGCTGTGATTTTTGCTGTTAATGTATTGCCCCCTTCGTTGAAGGGACAAAAATCCTCTGTCAGCATTTCTCTCAGTCTGAATATTTGGGAGCCCAGTGGGAAAAAAGGACTTCCACTCCCAGAGCAGTCACACCTGTGTACCCCACACAGCTGGCATTTGGTGATTACACCTCTCTCTATTTCAGGCTGACTTAAAATTTTCTGAAAAAGTAAAGAGGACTCTTTGAAATGTCCAGTTTCAAAGTCAAGTTCTCTGAACCCTTCTCTCTTTCCCTAGGCACCTGAAGATGGAGGGCATACAGGTTTGATCTGGCTGTCTCTTGCCTGGAGTTGTGCCTATTGGGAGCTTCTCTTCTCTATCCAAGCCTTGTCCCTGTAAGTGCTGCCAGAGCCCAGCCCAGCCCTGGGGGCTCAGCTCTGCCCTGCACAGCCCTCCCAGCACAGGGCACTGCCCAGGGACATCTCCCTACCAGCAGGGCCTTCAGGGCAGCTCAGACAAACTGAGACACTGCAAGCCAAGGTGCTGCTACTGCTGTCTGGAGGCAGAGGAGGATGAGGAGGCACTTTGTGAGGGAGATGTGAGGCAGATCTGCTGATGCCCAGTGGGACAGTGCAGGAGTCTCAGTGACACACACACACCTGACAGCCCCTTTCCCTTCCCTTGAGAAAGCTGAGAGCAGCCCTGGCCATGCAGCACCATCTCCACAGCAGGAGGAATCTGCCCTGATGGGGGTGGCTCCTTCCACCTTCAACTTCTCCCCACAATCTATGGGGAGCTGCCAGGCAGGCTGAGAGCTGTCCCTGGCAGGTGGCACATGCCCTGGGTGGCCAAGAGCCCTGAGGGCTGCAGGAGCTACTCTGCAGGACAGCCCTGGGCAGCCCTGGCGGCAGCCCCAGCTTCAGCCCCTGCAGCCATCCCTGGCAGCAGGAGCCATCCTGCCCTGTCCCTCTGACAGTGCCCTTGCCAGCCCTGCCCTGCAGCACATCCTCCTCCTCCTCCTGTGCCTCAGAAAAATTGGGAGAGTCCTCCTGACACATCCTCCAGGCTGTGGGCTGTGCTGGCTCCAGGAGATCCTTCCAGGAGCACAGGGGACACTGCCCTGCACCCACACACTCACCATGTTGAGAGCTGTGAAGATGTTTCCCCAAGTGAAGTCTCAGCTCAATGTCTTCCCAGTCCTGATTGCCTTCAGTCTCTCTGTGCCTGGCTCCTGTCCCCTCAGTGCCTGCAGGCAGTACCCTCAGCCCTGCTGAGCTGGGAGAGAAACTGCTCCTCAGCAGAAATGTCTTTTTGAAGCTTTTCCTGGTTGCCACTATCTCCCTCTGAGCCAAGAGACACAACACAAGGACTTTAATGACTCTCTCAGAAGTTTGTTCTTTTTTGAAGTAGATTCAGTCCCCGAGAGAGTGTTTTTCAAAGAAACCTCCAAGGAACTGAAAATTAAATTGAAACTTGAAAGTTTCTTGAACTTTTAATGGGTCCCAGTGAGAGACAGGACTGAGCAAGTTCCCCAAGGTACCAGATAGAGCAGAACACTGGAGGCATTGGTGACAGGTAGGAACTAGGAAAGTAAAGATGTCTCTGATGCTGAGCAAACCTGGGTGTGTTTCAGGAATGCAAAGGGCCATGGCCTGAGCCCCAGGCCCTGGCAAGGCAGATCCTGTTCCTCCCTCATTGCTCAGGGCTCTTCCCAGGCCACTGGGCTCTGGGGATGTGCAAGGCCAAGGGCAGGACCATGGGGCAGCCCCTGCCAGGCTGCTGAGCAGGGACAAGGAGGCAATGAGGCCCCAGCACAGCAAGGCTCACTTGTCCCCTGCTGGCCTCAGGCCCAGGGCCAGCAGCCATGGCCCAAGTGCTGCAGCAGTTGGCTCTGGCAGGGCCTTTCAGCTGCTGCCCATCCCTGTGCCCTCTGCAGCCCAGGCTGTCCTACGGTGTCAATGCCCTGTGCCTCTGTCCCTGCAGGCTGTCGTCATCCCCTGGCTGCCCCACCTCACTGGGCCTTCCTTTGCTGAGAGCTCTGCATCTTGCCTGCCTCTGTCTGGACACACAAAGCCTTGGGGTGCTCCAGACTCCTTCTGGGGGATGTGTTGCACCACAGCCCTTCCCTGGGACAGAAATTCCTTTTATTGTGTGTTGAGTTTGGACTGCCTCAGCTGTTCTTGGCATCAATCCTTTCTTTCTCTGTCTGTTTTCCACTATGTCAAAATGATCCACCATCTCTGAAACTGCCCTTCAATCCCTCCCAGGACTCTCCTCTGCTGTCCTCAGTCTCTACTCCATTGAGCACAGAGCTCCTTTGTCCCTATATAGTGGTGATTTGCTTGAGACCTCCAAACCCCATCTCTGGAGATCTCTGGGTCCTCAGCAAGGTGTTTTCAAATGAAACTATTCAGCTCATAGTGTAAGAAAATCACCAGAGGAACAAGGACAGCCAGACCTCCCTGGTTTTGGCTACTTTTGTCTGGGAGCAATGCTTGAATAGATAGAATTCAGGTGGCCAAATTCCAGTTTTGTCCATGGCCCCTGGATGAGAATACCAGTTCTTTTCCATAGGAAGGAAAGCACAGGGCCCCAGTGCTCCAGGGGCTGAAGGGAGGCAGCCCTCAAGATGTCAAGGTCAGCTGGATCTGTCAGGTCACCCCTGGGAGACCAAACCAATGAGATGTGTTCCATCTCCCCTCAGCTCATGATGTCCCAGAGTGTCAAAATGTTTTCATTCCTTCTGCAGTGTCACAATGGCCCCTTGCTTCCATAAGGTCCTGCAGGATCACAATGGGTTTTTTTGCTCCATGAGCCCCACAGTGTCACTATGGTCTCCATGGTTCCATGGGGCCTGGCAATGCCACAATGGTCTCCGTGGATCCACAGTGCCCTGCAGGATCACAGTGGCCTTTTGGCTGCACAAGGCCCTGTGATGGAACAATGACCTCTTGGTTCCACAAAGCCCTGCTGCTTCACACCGACCCCTTGGGACCATGCAGCCCAGCAGAGCTACAGTGATGTCCTTGGTGCCACAGGGTCCCCACAGTGTCGCAGTGGTCCCATCATTTTAGAAGGCCTCTCCGTGTCACCATGGTCTCCACAGGAAGGAAATCACAGAACACCAGTGTTTCAGGGGCTGATGAACTGCATCCACCAGAGGACAAGGCCAGCCAGACCTGTGTGTCCTGGCAGCTTTTGTCTGGGAGAAACCATTGCAGATAAGAATTTTGGATGAAAAGTATAAATTTTGGCCATGGGTGTTTGTGCAGGAGGAATGATTCCTTTTAATTAGCATTACAGGACCACACGGGAAAAAGGCATTGGTCCGTCCCTATGTAGTGCAAAGACACATCACAGTCTGGGGAAGAGATTTGCTTTCTTAGTGGGGGGCCAGAATTGAACTGGATTTTTCATAGGGGTCACTGAGACACTCAGCTTTTTTAAATTAACCTGGAATACAGTCACCCCCATTTGGGAAGCTCAGTGGCCCCTAACAAACAATAAGCTGAGTGTTCTTAAAAACCTAGTGGCTGAATAACTGCAAACAGGCCACATAACACCCACTTCCAGCCCATGGAACTCACCTGTATTTGTAATCCATAAGAAAGCCTCTGGAGATTGTTACATGACCTCAGAAAAATTAATGCAGTGATTGAAGACATGGGAGCCCTACAACCAGGCCTGCCCAACCTTTCCATGATCCCAAGAGACTGGCCGCTTGTCATTATCGATCTAAAGGACTGTTTCTTTAACATTCCACTACACCCAGACAATGCACCTCACTTTGTTTTCTCCGTTCAAAGCACAAACCTGCAGGAACCACTTCAAAGGTACCATTGGCTCGTTTTGCCACAAGGAATGAAAAATTCTCCCACCATCTGCCAATATTATGCAGCCCATGCCTTATTTCCAGTTCGTGAGCAATTCCCACAATCATTCATAATCCATTATATGGATGACCTATTGATAGCAGCTCCAATGCAGAAACAAATGGAGACAACCCATGATAGTGTAGTTGCTGAAATCACAAAAGCAGAACTGGTGATCTCTGAATCAAAAATACAAGAGACTGCTCCCTGGAAATATTTGGGTTGGAAATTGACAGAACAATCTATTGTGCCTCAGAAAGTACAAATCCGGACGGAGGTCCACACTTTACAGGATCTACAACAGCTTTTAGGAGAGATCAACTGGGTCACACCTGTGTTAGGAATCACTGCTGATGAACTTGCTCCACTTTTTGACTTGTTGAAAAACTTAGAAACAGGACGAATAGAGGGACCATACAACCTCATAACATGGGGAAAGGGGTTTGCGTGTGTCTCCACAGATGCAGGACTCAAATGGGTGTCAGAAAAGAATGTGAAGCCCTACTGCGCATCGAAGCTTCCTGAAGCCCCCACATCAGCCAGTGATCCTGCAAGAAGCCAGGAAGCAAGCACGCAGACCTGAGCTGTGCAGAATCATCAACAGAAAGAAACCTGCCAGAAACAGCTCAGGAAAAAAATGGAGTTGTATCGATTATGTGAATGCATATTATTTTTCCTTTTAGTTTTTGTAGTCAAGCTTTACTTGTAAGTCAACCAAAGACAAATATTTGGGTTAATTTAGCCAAGTCTGCAGGTTCTGATACCATTTGCCTATCTAACACAAGTCCTGAAACACCCTTTTCAACCTGTTTAGTTGGAGTACCTTTCCCAAAATGTTTTGATAATGTTACCCTTGAGAGGTACTGGCCATACCATGATCCTCATGCTCTTTCAGATCCCAGCCAAAAGTATCGAACTTACATTGACAATTCTAAAGTTGAGAAATCTGATCTTTAAGAGCTGGAAATCCTAGGTTCAGTAACTATGGACTGCTGTTACATCTTTCATCTCATGGAAGGACACAGTCCTCATTTAAATGTTACCCCATATCACACAGCTTATAGCAATGTGACTTTTTGGTGTAATCAAACTAAACTTCTCAAATACTCTGAGCCGCATGCAAGTAAATTCAGCAAACTTCCAATACAATTTCCCAAAGGGATTTGGCTCATTTGTGGACACAGAGCCTGGCAGGGCTTACACGCATATATAGAGGGTGGCCCTTGTGCCCTAGGACAGCTCACAATATTTGCACCCAGTGTTAAAGAGGTGGTCAAAAAGAAAAATAGAAAAATTAGATCCTCCACAGGATATCATTATGAAAGAAACTGTGATAGTGGCTTTCACCCATGGAATTCTGGACTATCAATTATCATAAGCATCTACTTACCTCAGCTAAGTTCTTCAGTGGCCCTGAAACAATTAAACCAATTGGGATGTTGGCTCAGCAAAGAAGGTAATGCCACTTCAATTGCAATCAGTGACTTACTGACAGACGAAGAAGCAGTTAAACAGGCCACTTTACAAAACAGAGCTGCTCTAGATTTCTTTTTACTAGCTCATGGACATGGCTGTGAGGATTTTCAGGGATTGTGCTGCATGAATTTATCGGACCATTCTGTTTCTATTCACAAACAGTTGAAAAATCTAAAAATTTGGCTGACCAAATCACTACAAATACCCTTACCTGGTTTGACAGTTTGTTTGAAGGTTGGAGCCTTACCTCCTGGCTAAAGGAACTCTGTAAAATAGGTTTGTTTATTCTAATAATGATAATTGTAGTTATAGTATTTGTACCCTGCATACTACATTGTGCACAACAGATGATAACCAAAGCAATTTCTAATGGATTAGTTGTTGAACAAAATGGGGGAGATGTTGGCGAGAGTGAAATGGTGAAACTCCACAAATATGAAAGCATAAATTCTGAAAACGGGATTGAAATGATAGCCACTTTCGAGGTGCCAAGCCTCAGTTACTAAATAACTAGAAGACAATGGGATGGCTAGCTAAGGTAATCCCCTCCTTGATGAAACAATGACTCCTGCTACAAACGGGTCGAAGGTCTTGTTAAAGTATAACACACTATGGTGTTATAGGTTGATGTTGTGACTAGCTCCTCTCCCTGCTCCGGCCATGGACCTGCCGGCCCCTCCCCCGGGCTGTTTTATCTAGGCTGGTGTTTTGGCTGGCCGGCCGCTGCTGCTGCTGCTTGCTGCTGTCAGCGTTTTAGCTGCCCCTCGCTGCTTTACCTGCCCCTCCCACTGCTTTAGCTGCCCCCCTCTTGCTTTTGCTTGCCCTGGATTCGCTTTTGCTTGCCCTCGGTTTGCTTTTGCTTGCTCCCGGCTGACCCTCTCCCTCTCTCCCTTCTCCTCATCCCCAAGATTTGCACTGGCTCCAGAGGAGATGGATCTGAACTTCAGAGACCACCTCTGGAAGTCTGCCCAAGAAGCTCTGCTGCCCTTCCCAGTGAAGATCAGCCGAGTTTGTCTCACTCTCTCGGTGAAAGTTTTTGGTCATCTGGGTCTGTGCTGGGAAGTGTTTCTTTTGTATTTTTGTTAATAAATAAGTTTTTTCCACTTTCCCCTGAAGAAAATTCTTTCCGAGCCCGGAGAAGGAAGGAATTGGGGGGGGGGGGACTTCTTTTGAGGTCTTTTCCCCAAATTTGTCCTAAACTTGGACAAATGGTAATACAAAAACTCTTACAGGCTGTATGTAAATGCTATAGAATTTGTATTTTGTACTAGATTGGTTAGAGGAAATTGAAATATTCATAGTAGAAAGAGATTTAAAGTGTTGTAAACGGGAAATTGCTCTCTTACACTCTTGCCCTCTCTCTCTTGTGCTCTTTCTCCTTTCTTCTACTCTCTTCTCCTTCCTTACTCTCCCTCCCCCTCTTTCCCTTTCTTTCCTATAACCCCTTACCCTCCCTTCTCCCCCTCCTCACACTTACCCTCTGTCTTTTCATTTCTTTCTTCTTCCCTCCCTTCATTATATTATCCTTTTCCTATCCTATTATCCTATTCTCAATTTCTGTCCTACTTTGAGCTGTAGCAGACAGCCCTCAGTAGGATTTCTCGATACCCATGCCCTCTCCGTGCTTAATAAATTGTTACTGTAACCATCTGCATATAATGGGCTCTGGAGTTTGTTCCTGAGAACCATCCAAAAGCAAACAGCTCCCTCAGTTCCTTTATAGGAAGGAAAGCACAGAGCCCCAGTGTTTGAAGGCAGGTGAGAGCCAGCTCTCAGGAAGACAAGTGCAGGCAGACTTATTGATAATGGAAGCTTTTGTCTGAGAGCAATCCCTGGATATAGGGAATTTTGAAGGGAGAATCCCACTTTGACCGTGGATGTTTGAATGAGAAGGGCAATTCTTTTCCCTTTTAAGGAAAGCCCAGTGCCCCAGCGTTTCAGGGTACATGACAAAAGCATGGCAATGGGCATGCCAAGGGCAGTTGTACCAGTCAGGCCAAGCCGACCAGACCTGTTACATGCTCCCTTGGATCCATGGGGCACTGCAGGGTAACAATGGTAGTGTCATATTGGATCCTTGGTTCCATGAGGCCCAGCTCTGTCACACTGGCCCCTTGTATCCATCGAGCCCCACAGTGTCACAATAGTCCCTTATTTACATGAGGCCTTGCACTGTCACAGGGGTCTCCTTGGTGCCACAGTATCAAAATGGAACCTTGGTTTCCTGGGGACTCACAATGTCAGAAGGGTCTCCTTGGTTCCATGGGGCTCTACAGAGCCCCTTGATTCAATGAGGCCCCAAAGTGTCATCCTGGCCTCCAGGATTCCATGAGGCCCTGCAGGGTCACAATGGACCTTTGGTTCCATGGGGTCCTGCACTGTTCCTTGAATCCTTAGTTCCATGGGACCTGTAGTGTCACAATGGAGTCCTTGGTTCCATGGTGCCACGCAGTGATGCAATCACCCCTTGGCCTGACAAGACCCCACAGTGTCACAATGGTTCCTTGATCTTGAGGGTCGCTTCTCATCTGCTACTGAAGCACTGGGGCTCTGTGCTTTCTTTCCTGTGGAAAAGAACTGTTCTTGTCCTCCTGGTACCCATGGTCAAAACTGGGAATCCACCTCCAGAATTCCCTATATCCAAAGACAGCTCCCGGACAAAAACTGCCATGACTGACAAGTCTGGCTGGCCTTCACTTCCTGAGGGCTGGCTCTCATCTGCCTTTGGAAACACTGGGGCTCTGTGCTTTCCTAATTAAAAGAACTCTTTTTCCTTTCCAGGCACCCACAAGCAAAACTGAGATTCTACCTCCAAAAATCTCTATGTCCAAGGATTTCCCCCAAGTGAAAGGTGTCAGGAGAGACAGGTCAGGCTGGCTTAGTCCAAGGGTGGCCACCTCTCATCTTCTTCCAAAACACTTGGACTTCTCACTTTTCCTTCCTGTGGAAAAAGCCATCTATCTCAACCAGGTGACCATGGCCCAAAGTAGGATTCCACTGAACTATAGTATTCTGTTACAACTCAAAGAATTGTGTGTTCAAGGAAACAAGTTATGGGATATCTCAGAAGGTTTAGAAGCTAGAGGTTAGGAATGTAACCCATAGAGGTATACATCTTAGTACAGGGATTAGAAGTTGATAAAGATTGATTGTTTAACATTCAGAATCAGTCAAAATACACATATGGAAGCATTTAAGCAAAAACTGATATGCATTAGAAAATACTCAGAGCCAGCCAGGGGAGACCCATCCATCATAAATTTTGGCACTGAAACTAATAAAGACCAGACTGAAGTGATTAAAGTGCCAAGTAATCATAGTAACAGGTCAGAGGTAAAAAGTTTAGAGCCAGGTAGATGATCCTTACTTCCTTTCCTGAAACCCTCCAACTCATTTAAAAGACCACCGACCCAATACCAAGGGAACACTACGCAACCACAATGAGTAGGCAAATAATTTTAAGACCTAGCGGGGAATGGACGGTGACAGGTGATGAATATGTATAGGCATCTTGGAATATGCATGACCTTTGTGAATATATAGAGGGCTAAAATCCTTTGGGAGCAATCCTGTGTGTCCCCCCAGCACTGAAATAAACATATTATTTTGACTAAACTGGTTGAAAGGTATTTTGTCTTTGCCTTTCATTAATCATTTCGGTGGCCGCAGCAGGACCTTCTCTTCCTGCAGGAACAGATGGGAGTGTGACAGCTCCAGGTGCACCAACTCAAGGCCCTCTTGGACAAGAGACCTCCACTCCTGCCTGCTTCAGTGCAGGAGACAGACAAGTCTGCTGGCCAAGGACAAAATGGTATGTTTATGATTTTAAAATTACCCAGGGGGAGAGGGCAAATTGGTAAGACATAGAAGATGTTCTATGCACGATGTGGGCTGAAATGTATTGCTTGCAAGCAGAAAGAAATGTTTAAGTTACTGGTGAAGGGATTCTGCTCTGCCGTAGAGGACACCCCTAGCAACTTCTGGGGGTGGGCTTGAGCAAATCCTGGTGTTTAAACTGCCAGTGGAAGGATTTGCCGTGCCTTGGAGGGCACCACCAGCAATTGTGGGGGTGAGTTTGGGCAAATCCTTGTTTATTGATGCTATCTTGGCAAGCTGTTATTTTGGTTGTGATCAGATGTGAGATTTTTCTACAATTCTGATGGCTATCATACGGTTTTGAGGCAACACTACCACCTTGTGTTGAAAGTTACAGTTGCAACAAGTTAAGAGTCAGTTCATTTGTGATACAACACTGCCATCTTTTGCTAAGAATTATATTATATTGTTAAAAGTGGCCAACGAAGCTCAGGAATGATCCGCAAGTGCCCAACCATCCAGGGAAGGGCTCTCTAGATGGTTTGGGCTCCAACCAGGTGAAGGAGGAGACGGCTATTGTCAAACAGGGAAAAGGGAAGAGAAAGAGGGTGTTTTTGGGGGGATTGTATTAGAGTCAAACAAGTAATTATTTTTGGTTTTTTTCCTGGGAACAACTCCCACTTGAGAATAATTTCAGAAACCCACAACTGCGGGGACTAATAAGGGTAACTCCTTGCTTTTTGTGTGGGCTGATGATTTTTCATTGGGAACCAGGGTGGCATCCAAGTTGAGTCCTTCTCTGCTGTAGAGGGTGTAACAAGACATGGCATTGTATATCTTGTAGAAGGAGACCCAGGTGCCCTCGGTGTGCTCTGGAGCTCCTGAGATTCTATAATTGGGAAGTAGCACACAATCATTTTGAAGTAGTGAGTCTAGTCTGTGGAAAAGGTTTAAAGCTGGAGAATTTGGATGTTTTTGAAAAAGACTGGGAATGGTGCCAGCTTGGTAAAATGAATTATAAGACTGCCCTTGTAGTTTATCTTTTGGTATTTGAGATACAAGTATGTATTTGTGGAATTTCTGCTTGGTAAAATAACAGAAAGAAGCAGCCAGCTGTTTGAGCTATTGGAGAAGGGGCATTTCAAATAATTTAGAGAAGAGAGCAAAAATAATCAGGACTGCGTGTGGTTAGTATTTTCATATTCTGAGACTACCAGGTCAAGGAAGAAAGCTGATATAAAATAAAGGAACTTGAGGAAAAAAGTAAACAAACAAACAATAACCAAAAAAAAAAAAAAAAAAAAACAACAAACAAAAAACCCACAAAAACAAAAACAAAAACTGGAAAGAACAATGGGCACCAGTCAGAGCAAGGAGATTTCTAAAGTCAGTCCCCTAGGCTTTATTCTAGCACGTTAGAGAGAACTTGTGGGGTATGGAGGTATTGAAATCATGTGAAGTTGTGTACACATTGGTGGCCACTTTATAAACTGGGAGAAGGCATCTGATGGCTGCCCTCGGGGTGTTTGGATTAAGAAACCAGTTGATGTTATATTTTAAAAGAGTAGAAAAATGGGACGAGGTGACATATGCTGATATGTTTTTCCCTTTTTAAATGGCAGAGAAGTTGTAAGTTGTGAGATTATACTTTCCTCTGATAGAACACTAATCTTAGAAAATTAGGATTTTAGTGACCTTGCTAAAAATAATTAGAAGTTAGAAGTTAGAAGGAGGTAGTTATATTAAACTTAAATAATTGACTGTCATTTTATATTTGCTCAGCGGTGTTTACAATGGGAAAAGATGAAACTGGTAAGCGGATCCAAAGAAACACAGACAATGCAACCAGAAACCCATTCTTTGAGAAACTGGACTATCCCCAGAAATCATTTGTATTGTCAGTGATAGAAAAGCTCAAGAGTTTAGGGTGAGGAAGGTTCACTTTACTTCCTCCTTTTAAGAACCCTCCTCATGAAAATGACCCCAGACTTAATTTGAGAAGTCAATCACGCATGCTTAATAGCTATTCGAGCTAATTATCATAGGAAACAGGGGATGGGAGGGGCTGTTATTATGAATATGTATTTGCTTGAATCCTTTGTCAATAAATAGATTTTGTGATCACCTGTGATTTTTAACTGTGTTTTAGAGGATTACCTCATGCTGCTGCCCAGCGCTGAATAAACACACACTTTCTAACTTTAAATTGTTAGAGAGTCTTTTGTCTGTCACAGTTGAGTATCGATATAAGACCAATACTCATATTTTGGTAAATCAGTTGGCAACTCTGGTGGGACTCTGTTCTCTCTGTCCGAGGGGCCAGTGGGGTTTGGGACCCTTCTAGGGTGCCCACCTGGGATCTTCCTAGGAAGAGGGCTCCTTTTCCTCACTGGCACCCAGGGGAGCAGAACTAGAACTGCTGGAGATACAGACTAAAAGCTGTGTTTAAAAATTATAGATAAGTACCTGTAAGAGAGGCAAACTGGTAAGATGCTGCGAGACGTCAAGCACACAGTGAAAAAGTCTAAGTGGATTTGTTTTTAAGTTTCTGTGGAATTTGGTTTTGGTTTGTGTTCCAGGTGGGGCTGTAACAGCTCCAGGAGCTCTTGCCCGTAGTGGGGGATAGCGGGGGCCGGTCGTGGCCCCGGGAGCAGAGCCCATGTGGCAGTGTGTCAGCAGAGCTCGGGCAGTGGCAATAACAGCATTGCCAGTATTGCTGTGGTACTGGAGCAGTGGTGGCTCCAGTTTGATTTGTGGATTAAAGGTGGTGTGGCGGTAATTTCCAGTTTGGGTCACCAAGCTTGCGGGTGTCAGTTGTGGTGACTCCTTTTTTGGGCTTGATCACAGTTTGCGTGTCCCGAATGTATGTGTGTGATTAAGTGTGCAGCTTGTTTTTGTGAGCTTTGTGTGCTTGAATTGTGGGTCAGCAGTGTGCTGTACATGTTTTGGTTTGTGTGCTTTTGGGAGTGTGTTGGCAAAAGTTTTGCATTTGTAAGTTGTGTGTATTTTAAGCCTTAAAATTGTTAGTATGAGAAGTGGTGCTTTGACTAAGTGTAGTTAGTTTTTAAGTGCAAAGGGGTGAGGCAGCGATGTGAGCCCCGAGCTGCTTTCTTCCCCCACTGCAGGAAAAACAAACAGAAAAAAAAAAAAAAAAAGTGTTTTGCCCAAAGTGTGATGTGTGTCTTTTTGAGTTATTTTAAGTGATTTGGTTCATTGATTTTTACTGTTAACTCTTTATTTTGTTGGCTGCTTTTATCCCTTCCTTTGCTGGATAGAGGGTTCAAGGAGGGGGATCCCAAGACAAAGGAATTTTTCTGTCCAAGAAAGGTTTGTGAGTGTAACCCCTGAGTTGTGTTTCATTGTGTAGTTTTTTGTAAATTGTGGGTCAGATAAGTGTATAAGTGAAAGATCTTTGTACCAAGTTACTGCTAGGCGAAGCTCCGGAGCTAGGATAAGGTTAAAAGGCACTGAGAAAAAAAGGAATTTTCAGTATGGGGGCAAGTGAAAGCAAAGAGGTTCCTAAAGGTAGTGCTTTAGGGTGTGTTTTGGCATATTAGAAAGAGCTGGTGGACCATAAAAATACAGAAACTAAAGGAGAGCTTATTAAGTTGTGCACACAGTGGTGGCCACTTTATAAACTTGAGGAGGGGGTGAAGTGGCCCCCATCAGGGACGTTGGACTATAACACTTTGGTACAGCTGATGCTTTTCCTTAGGCGTGAGCAGAAGTGACATGAAGTTACTTATGCTGACGTGTTTTTCACCATTAGGAATCACCATGAGTGGCAAAGGGCTTGTGGAATTAGACCACCCTCTGACCCTTTAGTGTTGGTTCTTGAAAAAGATAATAAAGCTAATAAGGAAAAGCCCAGGAGGTGTTGCAACACATGCTCAATAAATCAAAGGTGTACACATCCTGACAAGGTATATTGTATGGAAACTCAGGAAGAGAAGACAGAGGAATTGCTCAGACCACCCCCTAAAAGACAAGAAACGGGGAGAGTGATAGGGGAAGGAGATTTGGAATTGCCATTAACTTCAGGTTTTACCCTTGCTTCATCCCCTGCTTCATCCTCACTTGAGAGAACAGTAATTAATAAGGGAGTCTCCCCTCCCACTCCCGAGCCACAGGAGCCAACACCACTGTATCCACCCTTACCCTCCAGTGATAGTGACGAGGAAGAACGCTCCCCACAGGGCCCTATAGCATCAAGAACCCAAAGAAAACAGAGAGAGACCATACAAGCCCCTTTAAGGGAAACAGTCACCTCTGAGGGGGAGACAGTGTTAGTCAGAGTCCCCTTTACTGCCTGGCATTTAGATTCCTGGGAAAAGATTGCAAAAAATTATCGAGTTGACCCACTAAGTGTTGCAAAAAGGATTAAATTTATGGTTAAACAACATAGGCCTGAATGTACAGACATTCAAATATTACTTGATTCCTTAACAGAATCAGAGAGGCAGATGGTTTTAAAGGTGGCCTAAGATTTAGCTGAGGATAATTGTAGAATAACACAGGATGATGTTATGGATGTATTTCCCCTTCAAGACCCAGGTTGGAATGCTAATATGCCAGAGGGAAGAGCATGGCTAATAAAATATCAAGAATTAGTAATAAAAGGACTGGAGAGAGCAATTCCTAGAACTATAAACTGGTCAGCCCTTTATGCTATTAAACAGAATTCCTCTCAAACTCCTTCTGAATTTCTAGACCAATTGTGAGAGGCAATGCATCAACACACCACCCTGGATCCTGAATCTGATGAGGGAATACAACAATTGGTAAACCTGTTTTTAGGACAATCTACAGGTGACATCAGGAGGAAGCTCCAGAAGATGCAGGGCCCAGCAAGTCAGAATTTGGAAACTTTGTTAGATGATGCATGGAGAGTTTTCAGCAATTGGGAAGAGGGGTGTAAACCAGGGACAAAGAAACTAGTAGCAATAATACAGGAAAATGTAAAAGGGAAACGTGAGCATGGTCCCCCAAAACAAGGACCACCCTGACTAGAAAAAAACCATGTGCATATTGCAAGAAATTTGGACACTTGAAAAAACAGTGTCCAGAATTAAGAAGGGGTGATGAACAAAGAAAAGGTGATTGAAAAGGGGAGGGGGTGGTGGCTCATATAAAGGAGGACTGAAGGGGACTGGAGGGCCCTACCCTAGAGGACCCTCTGCTTATAATCAAACTAGGGAACAATGAAAAAGAAGTGGAATTTTTAGTAGACACAGGGGCAACATATTCGGTGTTAAATGAAGCCCTGATACCTATAACAAATGATTATGTTGTAGTAAAGGGAGCAACTGGCCACTCTGAAAAAGCATATTTTTGCAAACCATTAAAGTATAAGCTGGGAAAACAGTGGAAGATTCATCAAGTTTTGTATATGCATAAAGCTCCATCTGCACTTTTGGGCAGGGATCTGCTGGACAAGCTGGAAGCAAAAATAATATTTAAAAATGGGAAAATTTGCTTGGAGGTAAAAGATCAACAATATGTGAAATTGTTAAGCTTAATGTTAATAACAAAAATAATCAAAGTTGAAATGAAGAAGAAATTATTAAGAAAATAAAAGATCATGTATTCCCTGGAGTGTGGGCCTCTAATATACCAGGGAGAACAAAGAATGCTCCACCAGTACAAATTTGGCTTAAGGAAGGAGAACAATCTGTAAGGATCAAACAATATCCCTTGAAAAGGGAAGACAGAGAAGAGATTAGCCCAATCATAGAAAACATCTTGCAAATAGGATTATTGAAAGAGTGTCAATCTGATTTTAATACTCCTATTTTGCCCCTCAAAAAACCTGATGGATCATACAGGTTAGTACAAGATTTAAGAGCTGTTAATAAAATAACTGAAGGCTTATACCCAGTGGTTGCTAACCCCTACACCTTGTTAACTCTTAACACCTGAACTAACCTGTGTTACTGTTCTAGATTTGAAGGATGTTTTCTTTTGCCTCCCTCTCCATGAAGCCAGCCAGAAAATTTTTGCATTTGAATGGGAAAATCCCAAAACTGGACGTAAAACTCAGCTCACATGGTGTGTACTGCCCCAGGGGTTCAAGAACTCCCCTACCATATTTGGAGAACAGCTGGCAAAAGATTTGGAGTTTTGGGAACCCCCACCAGGAGAAGGAGAACTGCTTCTGTAGGTGGAGGATCTCTTAATAGCCACCCAGACCCAGGAGGCATGTGTGGATTGGACAGTGAGCCTCCTAAACTTTTTGGGGCTGCAGGGGTACTGGGTATCCCAAAAGAAAGCCCAGATGGTGAAACAAACAGTGATTTACCTGGGCTGTGAAGTAAGTGCTGGACAAAGAACCTTGGGGAAAGACCATAAGGAAGCAACATGCCAAACCCGAAACCCCAGACAGTGAAAGAACTGAGAACCTTTCCAGGCATGACGGGGTGGTGCAGACTGTGGATTTATAACTATGGATTGTTCTTTAAACCTCTGTACGCCTTAATTACGGAAGGAAGCAGGGATCTTCAGTGGACAACAGAAGCAACACGAGCCTTCAACCAACTGAAGAAAGCTCTTATGTCAGCTCCAGCCTGGGAATTCCAGATGTGAGTAAACCATTCTTTCTGTTTTCTCATGGAAAACAAGGGATTCCTCTGGGAGTACTAGCACAGAACCTGGGGCTGTACCAGAGGGCAGTCGCCTCCCTCTCCAAACAGCTGGACACGGCAGCCAAGGGGTGGCCAGGGTGCCTCAGAGCTGCTGCAGCAGTAGCAGTGAACATCCAAGAGACACTCAAATTCACCCTAGGCCAGAAAATGACCGTGCTAGTATCCCACACAGTGTCTGCAGTCCTGGAGGTGAAAGGGGGACATTGGCTTTCCCCACAAAGATTTCTGAAGTACCAGGCCATACTGGTAGAACAAGATGATGTTGAAATTGTGGTAACTAACATTGTGAACCCAGCTTCTGTCCTCAGCAGGAGCATGGGAGAACCAGTGATCCACGACTGCCTGGAGACCATTGAAGCCACCTACTGCAGTCACCTGGATCTGAAGGACACCCCTCTCGAGGAGGCTGAGAGCTGGTTCCCTGATGGGAGCAGCTGTATCATCAGTGGAAAAAGACATGCTGGGTCTGCAGTTACCACAAGCAGAGAGGTAATAGAGTCTGGACCATTGCCAACAAATACCTCTGCACAAAAAGCTGAAATAATTGCCTTAACCCGGGCCTTAGAGCTGGCAAAAGGAAAAGAAATCAACATTTATACAGACTCAAGGTATGCATTTGGAGTGGTACAAGCACATGGAGCTATTTGGGAAAAATGAGGACTGCTGAACTCACAAGGGAAAAATATTAAACATGCCCAAGAAATACTAAAACTATTAGATGCAGTTCAGTTACCTGAAAAGGTAGCTATTATGCATATCAGGGCACACCAAAAAGTGAGCTCAGAATTGGAAGAAGGAAATATGCTGGCGGACAGAGAGGCAAAAGACACAGCCAAAGGTGAGGTACACAATGAAATAGTTGAGACAGCAACAAAAAGGATGAAAAACTTATTAAGGAAGAAGAAGCAATTTACAACCAGGAAGGGTGGGCTGTAACCAAAGAAGGAGAAGTTGTAGTACCTTCTTACTTGTTGTGGTTACTAGTGCTAAAAGAACATGAGAAAGCACACAGGAGAATGAGCACCCTGTACAATTATTTAAAGGATGGAATTCTGGCTAGAAAATTACAAGGCACAGTTACACAAGTAACTCGTGAGTGTGGTCTTTGCCTCCGAACTACTCCTAAAAACTTTCCAAAGCCTGAAGTTGGACAAATAGAGAAGGGCTATGGATCAGGGCAGCAATGGCAAATTGATTTTACAGAATTGCCCAGGAAAGGGGGATATTGTTACCTATTAGTGTTAACAGATACCTTTTCAGGATGGCCAGAAGCCTTCTCTACCCTGACAGCTAAGGCACGAGAGGTAACCACGGCACTGTTACAATAAATAATACCACGTTTTGGAGTCCCAGCTGCTGCATCTTCTGATAGAGAGCCACATTTTATCTCAAAAATTTTACAGCAAATTAGTCACCACTTAGGAATAAATTGGGAATTGCATACTCCATATCACCCTCAATCAAGTGGCCAAGTGGAGAAAATTAACCATATGATCAAACAACAAATTGTTAGGCTGGGGCAAGATGCAAATTTCCCTTGGCCCCAGGCTCTTCCACTGGCATTAGTATGGACTGGAACAAAACCAAGAACAAAAGGGAAATTAAGCCCTTTTGAAATATTGTATGGGAGACCATATGCGGTCCAAGAAGGAATAACACCCATTCAAGTAAAGGAACAAACTCAACACAAATAAATGGTGGCCCTAAATAAACAACTTAGAAAAATTGAAAAATATGTGGCTGGGGCCCAAAGCAGAGAATTAGATGGACCAGTACATTATGTACAACCTGGGGATTATGTATATGTTAAGTCTTTTGCAAAGAAGACTTTAGAACCACAGTGGGAAGGACCATTCCAGGTACTCCTCACCACCTTCACAGCAGTCAAGATCAAAGAACAGAAGGCGTGGATCCATCACTCCTGAGTGAAAAACGCTCCTGAAGAAATTTGGAAAATTGCACCAGACAACGAAGACCTGAAGCTGAAATTCACCAAGAACAGCGAGTAATGGAGTTATAGCTATCATAGACATAATGCAAATGGTTGTGACCCTTGTGGTCATTGCCACGACTATAATAAGAGTCAAAGCAACACCACATCAGTACAATGTAACCGGAATTTATCAATGCCAAGGGAAAGCTTACGATCCCTACTCTCGTAGGTCTTTGAGCAGAATGTTAAAGGTGACAAATGCAAGTATGTGGGAAGGAAGGAATCTTTGGGGATGTGAATATGCATTTGTACAAAAGGGGTTCCATGAGGCTTACCATCCACCCATGGAACTCATCCAAGTTGGTCCTGGATTTGCTGTGACAAATGTTTGACCACATGTCCTGAATTTAGACTTAAAATTGAAGGATGTGCAGCAAAAGGGTTTGATCTTGATTTTAATGTTACTCAATATTGCACCGAGCTTCACAAAATGAAAGCCAAATCAACCCCACCAGTGTCAGAGAGGGCTGTAACAATTCAAACTCCAGTTATTTCAAAGAAAAAGGAACAACCCATAATTACTAAAATTGGACCATATGCTATTAAGAAAACAGGAATTCAGAGACTGCTAACTAACCCAAAATGGTCTCTAAAGTGAGTAGAAATGGGAATGCAGGTAAATGCTTCTACCATTTGGCCAGAATGTGCCCCATTTCTCAAAACTCCTTTTGTGGAATGGACTACTCGGCTTCAAAATTGCATGCCCTCTAGTTTTAAGAAAAAGAGAGACCTCACTGGGATATTAGGAACAGAATTGGGAGTTTTAAACACAATGGACTCAGAGGTGTCAATGAACAAATTAACTGTGATGGGAAGTGATTTAGTTAATTTACAGCAGCCTTTGCAATCTTCTTTATTAACATTGGTAACAATCATTGGAAACTAACCAAAATATTACCAAAATGGGAAATTGTCCAAGTTTAGGACAAATTTTAGGAAAAAGACCTCCAAAGGGCCCCCTCCCCCCCCTTACAATTCCTTCCTTTGCCAAGCTCGGAAAGAATTTTCTTCAGGGGAAAGTGGAAAAAACTTTTTATTAACAAAAAACAAAATTAACACTTCCCAGCACAGACCCAGATGAGATGAACTCGGCAGATCTTCGCGGGGAAGGGCAGCAGAGCTTCTTTGGCAGACTTCCAGAGGTGGTCTCCGAAGTTCAGATCCGTTTCCTCTGGAGCCGGTGCAAATCTTAGGGATGGGGGGGGGGGGGGGGGGGGGGGAGGGAGAGGAGCAGCAGAAGCAGCAGCCAAAGCAGCGAGCAGCAGCGAGCAGCTAGCAGCGAAAAGCAGTAAAAAGCCCCAAAAGCCGAAAAACACCCGGCTAGATAAAACAGCCCGGGGGAGGGGCCGGCAGCTCCATGGTGGGGGGTAGGGAGAGGAGATAGTCAAAACATAACTCATAACATTCCACCCCTTATCCCATATCGTGATCAATGACACATGATTGGGATACACACTTACTAAGCACAACATGAAAACTTTCTCTGACTTGCTCAAAACCTTCAACACTTACACATTTCCTCCTTCTCACTTGCTCAGGCCTTTGTCACTTACACATTTCCTTCTATTCATAAAATCTGGCATACAATGGTAGTGACACTCAACAATAATATTTGTGTACAACTTTATCCTATAATCAGATCTCCCTGAGGTACACAGCAGGTTGTTCCATCCTTCTGCATTACCCACCAAGTACATCCTGGTCCTTGAGCAAAGGCAATCCCACGAATGGGTTTGCCTGTACTCGAGGCAGGATGAATCCATACTGTCTTTCCTAGCAACCCTCTGACATGGGCCACTGGGACTTTATCTCAAAAATCCCAGGGCGACTCGGGTTACCAATACGGGCGCGCTGCGTGATGAGGGCAATCCACTTGCTCCATGTGGCATCCATGGCGTGGTGAGTAGAGGGAACCTTTCCTTTAAACATCCACCCCAGCACTGGCAGTCGAGGTGCCAGGAGAAGCTGTGCTTCTGTGCCAATCACCTCTGAGGCAGCTTGAACTCCTTCATAGGCAGCCAAGATTTCCTTCTCTGTGGGAGTGTAGTTGGCTTCGGACCCTCTGTAGCTTCTGCTCCAGAATCCCAGGGGTCGGCCTCGGGTCTCACCAGGCACCTTCTGCCACAGGCTCCAAGACAAACCATGGCTCCCAGCTGCTGAGTAAAGTACGTTCTTCACATCTGGTCCCCTCCTAACTGGGCCAAGGGCTACTGCATGGGCAATCTCCTGTTTAATCTGAGCAAAGGCTTGCTGCTGTTCAGGGCCCCAGTGGAAATCATTCTTCTTGCGGGTAATAAGGTAAAGAGGGCTCACAATCTGGCTGTACTCAGGAATGTGCATTCTCCAAAAACCGATGGCACCTAGAAAAGCTTGTGTCTCCTTCTTGTTAGTAGGTGGGGACATAGCTGTAATCTTATTAATAACATCAGTAGGAATCTGACGCCATCCATCTTGCCATTTCACTCCCAGGAACTTAATCTCCCCAGCAGGTCCTTTAACTTTACTCTTCTTGATGGCGAAGCCGGCTTCCAGGAGAATTTGAATAATTTTTTCTCCTTTCTCAAACACTTTCGCTGCTGTGTTTCCCCATACGATATCATCAATATATTGTAGATGTTCCGGAGCTTCACCCTTTTCCAGTGCAGCCTGGATCAGTCCATGACAGATGGTAGGACTGTGCTTCCACCCCTGGGGTAGTTGGTTCCAGGTGTACTGCACGCCCCTCCAGGTGAAAGCAAACTGAGGCCTGCACTCTGATGCCAAAGGAATGGAGACAAATGTATTTGCTATGTCAATGGTGGCATACCACCTTGCTGCCTTGGACTCCAGCTCGTACTGGAGTTCCAGCATGTCCAGGCACGGCAGCACTCAGTGGTGGAGACACTTCATTCAATGCCCGATAGTCCACAGTCAGTCTCCATTCCCCATCAGATTTACGCACAGGCCAAATGGAGCTGTTAAAGGGTGAGTGGGTTTTACTAACCACCCCTTGGCTCTCCAGCTCTTGGATCATCTTATGAATAGGAATCACGGCATCTCACGTTGTTCTGTACTGCCGGCGGTGTACTATTGAAGTGGCAATTGGTACTCGTTGTTCTTCTCCCTGCAGAAGTCCTACTGTAATTGGATTCTCAGATAGTCCAGGGCAAGGTGTTCAATTGCCGGATGCACTCTGCCATCACAGTTGCAATTCCAAATGCCCATCTTAGTCCCTTTGGGTCCTTAAAATATCCACTCTGAAGGTAATCTATGCCCAAAATACATGGGGCCTCTGGACCAGTCGCAATAAAATGTTTCTTCCAATCCTTTCCAGTTAAACTTACTTCCGCTTCCACCAGGGTGAAGTCCTGCGATCCACCTGTCACACCAGCAATTGAAACAGATTCTGCTCCCACGTGTCTTGATGGAAGTATCGTACACTGTGCACCTGTGTCCACTAAAGCTTTATATTTCCGTGGTTTCGAAGTGCCAGGCCATCGAATCCACACAGTCCAAAAAACACGATTTTCCCTCGCCTCACCCTGGCTAGAGGCAGGCCCCCTCAAAGCCTGTTTCTCCTTCTTTTCTGGGGCATACATCTTAGAAGTTCCCTCAAGAGGATCAGACATGTCATTATCAGTATCATGTTCGGCACTTTGGCTGCGAGAAACAGGAGCGGCTCTCCTTTTGGTGGAACTTCCTCTTCAATCTTTCCTTCCTTCAAATCCTGCACTTGTTGTGCCAGAGTAGCTGTGGGCTTCCCATCCCATCTTCTCATGTTCTCTCCAGAATCTCGCAAGAAAAACCACAATTCAGCTCGGGGAGTGTACCTCCTCTCCCAACTGGGGGAACGTCTGCGTTGGGTACCAGGGTTTCTAATCTGTACAGCTGAAATTTGGAGGAGGTCCTCCTTAATCTCCTCCCTGAGTTTCCGATGATTTTTCTCTATTTTATCTTCTAAGTCTCGCAAGCGTGTTTCCACAGCTGCAATTCTAGCATGAGTCGGGCCATGTACTGCATCCGCATATGCACGAAGCTTCTTTCCCATATCGAGTACTGTCTCATACACCTCATCTCTCTTCATTATCGCTAGGGCAGACGCATACTCAGGTGGCCCAAGCCGCACAAGTTTTCTCCACATCAGCGGTGTGCATGGTACCAGGTCTGGATTTCTAGTTGTTACATCATCCGAAAAAATAATTTCTGCTACTGCCATTTCCCTGAGGCGTTGAACCCCCTGCTCTATGGTTTTCCATCGGGTCTGCTGCACATATAAGTCATCTGCACACAGATATCTTTGTGCCACGCTATCCAGGACCCGTGCCCAAAGGCTTTGAGGGTTAGCTCCCCTCATCACACCTTGGTCGATAACAGGATCATGAGACAGAGACCCCAAATGTCTCGCCTCAGAGCCATCCAAAACTGTGGCCTCCCCTGCTGCATCCCAGAGACGAACCAGCCAGCTGATAATAGATTCATCAGGTCTCTGGGTGTAATCTTTTCTTAAACCACGAAGATCCTTCAGGGAAAGGGATTCATTATTAGTCTCTGCTCTTCCATTAGTTGTTTTAACTCCTGATTTTACATCAGGAGGTGTTGAAGGTCCCTCTCCAGCATCATCATCATCATCATCTTCCACTAGCCTATCAGTCTTCTTGGTGCATTTCCCACTTCTTGTACTAGTAGCCACAGCCATTGGTTGGGGCTTGTTCTCCAGTTTAGCTGCTGGGTTTTGGCCTAGGGGGTTGGCTGCAACTTGAGTCACTGGAATAGGGGATAATTTATCTCCCTGTTCCCTCTTCTCTGTCTCCTACTCTATCGTGCCTAGCAGGGTGCGATATGCATGTGCCAGGGCCCAGCTTACTGCAATAATCCTTTTCTCTTTAGAACCATCCTGGCATTTCCCCTTTAAGTACCTTGCAACTTCAATTGGATCTTGAATTTGTTCAGATGGGAATTCCCAAATTATGGGGTCAGAAAACTCCTTTAAAATCTGGCCCATTTTCTCCCATTTGCCATTCCACTCAAAATTCCTCCTGCCCAGCTTGACTCCCAAATCAGGAGTCCTCCCAGCCCCTTTAGAAATCTCGGCCTTAATTTTGTATAAACTGCAAATGGTGCAACAAAGACTTAACAAATTAACTGCCAAAAAGATAATGTCCTTAATATTCAGGGAGGTCTGAATATTTTCTAATACAGATGTAACTAATTCAGAGGAGAGGAAAGGAAATAAAGGCAGAAAATCCTCTTTTCCTGCTTCTCCTCTAAGAAATAACACAAGCCATGATTTATATATTCCTGAAGCCGATTCTAACATTCTTATAAATCTCTTATATGCCATTATCACCAAGCCTAGCCCGATGAGTATTTTGGTTAATACCCCTTTAATACAAAAACTTCGTATTAAAGAGAGCACCGGAGCTATCTCTGGATAAGTAAACAAGCCCAACGACCACAACGGTATTAACACTTCAAAGAAACTTAATAACCACCCATACAGGCAGGCTCCCACAACAAAAAGACATTCTGGATTCAATAGACATACCAATACCAACAGTTGAAAACAAAATATTATTAGAATAAAGTTTTTTTCCACTTTTCTGGTTTCCCCGTACGGGCCACCAAAATAATTTGTCCAAGTTTGGGACAAATTTTAGGAAAAAAGACCTCCAAAGGGTCCCCTTCCCCCTTACAATTCCTTCCTTCACTAAGCTCGAAAAGAATTTTCTTCAGGGGAAAGTGGAAAAAACTTTTTATTAACAAAATACAAAAGAAACACTTCCCAGCACAGACCCAGATTGAGATGAACTCAGCAGATCTTCGCCGGGAAGGGCAGCGGAGCTTCTTTGGCAGACTTCCAGAGGTGGTCTCCGAAGTTCAGATCCGTGTCCTCTGGAGCCGGTGCAAATCTTAGGGATGGGGGGGGGAAAGGGAGAGGGGCAGTTTAGGCAGCCAGGGGGAGAAAAGCAGCTGAGCAGCTGAGGGGAGGGGGGCAGGGGGACAGCAGAAGCAGCGGCAAGCAGCAGCCAAAGCAGCGAGCAGCGGAAGCAGCGGCAAAAAGCCCCAAAAGCTGAAAAAAACACCCGGCTAGATAAAACAGCATGGGGGAGGGGCCGGCAGCTCCATGGTGGGGGGTAGGGAGAGGAGCTAGTCAAAACATAACCCATAACACACCCTCCACGGCGGCACACCGTCCCCGGGGCCGGGTCGACCCGGTGTCCGCCACCCTCCCCGGAGCTAGCCAGACCCGATGTCCCGGAGCCGGGTAGACCTGATGTCCGCGGCCGGCCCCGGAGCGAGGTAAACCCGTTGCCCCCGCGACCGGCCGCCTCAAATCAGGGGCGCCCTCCGTGGCAGCACGCCGGCCCCGGCGCCGGTTCGACCTGGTGTCCGCCGCCCTCCCCGAAGCGAGGCAGAACCGGCCGCCTCGACTCTGCGGCGCCCTCCCCAGCGGCACGCCAGTCCCGGAGCTGGGCTGACCCAATATCCGCCGCCCTCCCCGTACGGAGGCAGAACCGTCGCCCTCGCGACCGGCCGCCTCGACTCGGCGGCACCCTTCCCGGCAGCACGCCGGACCCGAACCTCGCTCGACCTGGTGTCCGCCGCCCTCGCCGGAGCGAGAAAGACCCGTTGCCCCCGCGAACGGCCGCCTTGACTCGGCGGCGCCCTCCCCGGAGGGAGTTAGACCTGTTGTCCCGGAGCCGGGTTGACCTGATGTCCGCCGCCGGCTCCGGAGCGAGGTAGACCTGTTGTTCCAGTGCCTGGTAGACCTGGTGTCTGCCGCCAGCCTCAAAGCGAGGTAGACCCGTTGCCCGTGCGACCGGCCGACTCGGTGGCGCCCTCCCTGGCAGAACGCCGTCTTAGAAGCCAGGTCAACCCTGTATCCGCCGCCCTCCTCGGAGCGAGGCAGACCCGTTGCCCCAGCGACCGGCTGCCTCGACTCGGCAGCGCCATCCCCGGCGGCACGCCGGCCCCGGAGCTGGGTCGACTCGATGTCCGCCGCCCTCCCCGGAGCGAGACAGACCTGTTCTCCTGGAGCCGGGGAGAACAGGTGTCCGCCGCCGGCCCTGGAGCGAGGTAGACCCGTTGCCCCCGCGACCGGCTGCCTCAACTCGGCGGCGCCCTCTTTGGCGGCACGCACGCCCCGGAGCCGGGCCGACGCAGTATCCACCGCCCTCCCTGGAGCAAAGCAGAACTGTTGCCCCCCGCGAACGACCGCCTCAACTCCTCGGCACTCTCCACGGCAGCACGCCGGCCCCAGAGCCGGGTCGACCTGATGTTTGCCGCCCCCTCGGCACGAAGCAGACCTTTTGTCCCGGAGCCGGGTAGACCTGGTGTACGCCGCCGGCTCTGGAGCGAGGTAGACCCGTTTCCCCACGTGAACTGCCGCCTCGACTCGGCGGCGCCCTCCTCGGCGGAACGCCCGCCCCGGCGCCGGGTCGACCCGGTGTCCGCCGCCCTCCCTGTAGCCAGGCAGAACCGTCGCCCTCGCGACCGGCCGCCTCGACTCTGCAGCGCCCTCTCCGGCTGTACGCCAGCCCTGGACCCGGGCCGACCCGGTGTCCGCCGACCTCGCCGTAGCGAGGTAGACCTGTTGTCCCGGAGCCAGGTAGCCCTAATGTCCGCCACCGGCCCTGGAGCAAGGTAGACCCGTTGCCCCCGCGAACGGCCGCCTCGCTTCGGCGGCGCCCTTCTTGGCGGCACCCTGGCCCCGGAGCCGGGTAGACTGGGTGTCCGCCACCCTCCCCGGAGGGAGGTAGACCTGTTGTCCCGGAGCAGGGTTGACCTGATGTCTGCCGCCGGCCCCGGAGCGAGGTAGACCTGTTGTTCCGGTGCCTGGTAGACCTGGTGTCCACGGCCAGCCTCGAAGCGAGGTAGACTTGTTGCCCTTGCGACCGGCTAACTCGGTGGCGCCCTCCCTGGCGGCACGTCGTCCTAGGAGCCGGGTCGACCCTGTGTCCGCCGACCTGCCCGGAGCGAGGCAGATCCGTTGCCCCCGCAACCGGCCGCCTCGACTTGGTGGCGCCCTCTCCGGCGGCACGCCGGCCCCTCAGCCGGGTCGACCCGATGTCCACCGCCCTCCCCGGAGAGATGTAGATTTGTTGTCCCGGAGCAGGGTATACCTGGTGTCCACCGACGGCCCCGTAGCGAGGTAGACCCGTTGCCCTTGCGACCGACAGCCTCGACTCGGCGATGCCCTCCCCGGCGGCACACCCGCCCCGGAGCCGGGTCGACCCCGTGTCCGCCGCCCTCCCCGGAGCGAGGCAGATTCGTTGCCCCAGCGACCTTCCGCCTCGACTTGGCGGCGCCATGCCCGGCGGCACGCCAGTACCGGAGCCGTGTCGAACCTTTGTCCGCTGCCCTCGCCGGAGCGAGGTAGACCCGTTGCCCTTGCGACCGGCCGACTAGGTGGCGCCCTCTCTGGCTCCACGCCAGCCCCTCAGCCGGGTCGACCTGGTGTCCGCCGCCGTCCCCGGAGCAAAGTAGACCCGTTGCCCCCACTACCGGCCGACTCGACTGTGCAGCGCCCTCCCCGGCAGCAGGCACGCCCCGGAGCCCGGTGGACCGGGTGTCCGCCGCCCTCCCCGGAGCGAGGCAGACCTGTTGTCCCGGAGCCAGGTAGAACTGGTGTACGCCGCCGGCCCTGCAGCGAGGTAGACCCGTTGCCCCCATGAACGGCCTCCTCGACTCGGTGGTGCCCTACCAGGCGGCACGCCCGCCCCAGCGCCGGGTCGACCCGGTGTCCGCCTCCCTCCCTGTAGCGAGGCAGAACCGTCGCCCTCGAGATTGGCCGCCTCGACTCTGCGGCGCCCTCTTCGGCGGCACGCTTGCCCCGGAGTCGGGCCGACCCGATGTCCGCCGCCCTCCCCGGAGCGAGGCAGATCCGTTGTCCCAGAGCCAAGTAGACCTGATGTCTGCGGCCGGCCCCGGTACGAGGTAAACCCGTTGCCCCCGCGGCCGGCCGTCTCAACTTGGCGGCGCCCTCCCCGGCGGCACGTCCGCCCTGGAGCTGGGCCGACCCGATATCCGCCGCCCTCCCCGGAGCGAGGAACACCCGTTACCCCATGCGACCGGCCACCTCGAATCGGCGGCACCCTCTATGGCGGCACGCCGCCCCTGGGGCCGGGTCGACCCGGTGTCCGCCGCCCTCCCCGGAGTGAGGCAGATTCGTGGTCCCAGAGCCGGGTAGACCTGATGTCCGCCGCCCTCACCGTTGCGAGGCAGATTTGTTGCCCCAGCGACCGGCCGCCTCGACTCAGCAACGCCCTCTTCGGCGGCACGCTTGCCCCGGAGTCGGGCCGACCCGATGTCCGCCGCCCTCCCCGGAGCGAGGCAGATCCGTTGTCCCAGAGCCGGGTAGACCTGATGTCCGCGGCCGGTCCCGGTACGAGGTAAACCGGTTGCCCCTGCGACCGGCCGTCTCAACTCGGCGGCGCCCTCCCCGGCGGCACGTCCGCCCTGGAGCCGGGTCGACCCGACGTCCGCCGCCCTCCCTGGAGCGAGGAAGACATGTTACCACCAGCGACCGGCAGCCTCGACTCGGCAGCGCCCTCCCGGGCGGCCCGCCGACCCCGGGGCCGAGTCAACCCTGTGTTTGCCGCCCTCCCCGGAGCAAGGCAGACCCGTTGTCTCGGAGGCGGGTAGACCTGATGTCCGCGGCCGACCCCGGAGCGAGGTAAACCCGTTGCCGTGCGACCGGCCGCCTCAACTCAGCAGCGCACTCCCGGGCGGCACGTCCGCCATGGATCCGGGTCGACCCGGTGTCCTCCGCCCTTCCTGTTGCGAGGCAGACCCGTTGCCCCAGCGACCGGCCGACTCTGCGGCGCCCGCTCCGACGACACGCCGACCCCTCAGCTGGGTCGACCCGATGTCCGCCGCCCTCCCTGTAGCGAGGCAGACCTTTCGCCCCCGCGACCATCCGCCTCGACTGGGCGGCTCCCTCCCTGGCAGCACGCCGGCCCCGGAGCCGGGTCGACCCGGTGTCCGCCCCCCTCCCCAGAGCGAGGTAGACCTGTTTTCCAGGAGCCGGGTCGACCCGGTGTCCGCCGCCGGCCCCAGAGCGAGGTAGACACTTTGCCCTCGCGAACGGCCGCCACGACTCGGCGGCGCCCTCCCCGGCGGCACCCTGGCCCAGGAGGCGGGTTGATTCGGTGTCTGCCGCCCTCCCCGTTGCGAGGCAGACCCGTTGCACCAGCGACCGGACGCCTCGACTCGGCGGCGCCCTCCCCGGCGGCATGCCAGCCCAAGAGCCGGGTCGACCCGGTGTCTGCCGCCCTCCCTGGAGCGAGGCAGACGCGTTGTCCCGGAGCCAGGTAGATCTGATGTCCGCGGCCAGCCCCGGAGCGAGAAAAACCCGTTGCCCCCGCGAACGGACGCCTCGAATTGGCGGCGCCCTCCCTGACGGCCCCCTGGACCCAAAGCTGGGTCGACCCAGCGTCCATCCCCCTTCTCGGAGGGAGGTAGACCTGTTGTCTCAGAGCCGGGTAGACCTGATGTCCGCCGCCGGCCGCGGAGAGAGGTAGACCTGATGTTCCGGTACCTGGTAGACCTGGTGTCCGCCAACAGCCTCGAAGTGAGGTAGACCCGTTGCCCTTGCGACCGGCCGACTCAGTGGCGCCCGGCCCCTCAGCTGGGTCGACCCGATGTCCGTTGCCCTCCCCGGAGCAATCTAGACCTATTATCCCGGAGCCGGGTTGACCTGGTGTCCGCCGCCGGCCCTGGAGCAAGGTAGACATGTTGTTCTTGATCCGGGTAGACCTGGTGTCCGCCGTCGGCCCTGGAGCGAGGTAGACCTGTTATCCCAGAGCCGGGTAGACCTGATGTCCGCCGCCGGCCCCGGAGCGAGGTAGACCTGTTGTTCCGGTGCCGGGTAGACCTGGTGTCCGCCCCCAGCCTCGGAGCGAGGTAGACCCGTTGCCCTTGCAACCAGCCGACTCGTCGGCGCCCTCCCCGGCGGCACGCCGACCCTGGAGCCGAGTCGACCCGGTGTCCGCCGCCCTGCCCGGAGCGCAGCAGACCCATTGCCCCCGTGACCAGCCGCCTCAACTCGGTGGCGCCATCCACGACAGCACGCGGGCAGTGGAGCCGGGTTGACCTGGTGTCCGCCGCCTCCCTTGAGCGAGTTAGACCTGTTGTCCCAAAGGCGGGTAGACCTGGTGTCCGCTGCCAACCCTGGAGCGAGGTAGACCTGTTGTCCGGTGCCGGGTAGACCTGGTGTCCGCCCCGTGCTCGGAGCGAGGTAGACCCGTTGCCCTTGCGACCGGCCGACTCGACGGCGCCCTCCCCGGCGGCACGCCGGCCCTGGAGCCGACTCGACCCGGTGTCCGCCGCCCTGTCCAGAGCAAGGCAGGTCCATTGCCCCCGCGACTGGCCGCCTCGACCCGGCGGCGCCCTTTCCGGCGGCACGCTGGCCCCTCAGCCAAGTTGACCCGGTGTCTGCCACCCTCCCTGGAGCAAGGAAGACCTGTTATCCACTGCGACCAGATGCCTCGACTCGGCGGCGCCCTCCCTGGTGGCACACCCTCCCCGGAGCCGGGTCGACCTGGTGTCCGCCGCCCTCCATGTAGCGAGGCAGACTTCTGCCCCCCGCGACAATCCACCTCGACACGGCGACGCCCTCCCCGGAGCGACGTAGACCTGTTTTCCCGGAGCAGGGTAGACCTGGTGTCCGTTGCCAGCTCTGGAGGGAGATATACCCGTTGCCCCCGTGAACGGCCGCCTCGACAAGGCGGTGCCCTCCCCGGCAGCACGCCCGCCCCCGCGCCGGGTCGACCCGGTGTCCGCTGCCATCCCCGGAGCAAAGCAGACCTGTCGCCCCCAGCGATCGGCCGCCTCGACTCGGCGGCGCCATGCCTGGCAGCACGCCGGCACCGAAGCCTGGTCGACCTGATGTCCGCCGCCCTCCCCGGAGCGAGGCAGACCCGTTTTCCCGGAGCCGGGTAGACCTGATGCCCGCCCCGCTGCCCAGAGCGAGGCAAACCCGTTGACCCTTGCGACTGGGGGCCTCGACTCTGCGGCCCCTTTACCGGCCGCACGCCCCCGCTCCGGAGCCGGGTCGACCCGTTCCGCCGCCCTCCCCGGAGCGAGTCAGAGACTTCGCCCCGGAGCCGGGTAGACCTGATTTCCGCTGCAGGCCCTGGAGCAAGGTAGACCTGTTGCCTCCGCGACCGGCAGCCTCGATACGGCGGCGCACTCCCCGGCAGCACGCCCACCCTGGAGCCGGGTCGAACCGGTGTCCGCCGCCCTCCCCGGAGCGAGGTAGACCTGTTTTACCGGAGCCGGGTAGACCTGGTGTCCGCCGCCGGCCCTGGAGCGTGGTAAACTCTTTGCCCTCGCGAACGGCCACCTCGATTGGGCGGCGCCCTCCCCAGTGACACCCTAGCCCCTAAGCCGGGTTGACCCGGTGTCCGCCGCCCTCCCTGGAGCGATGTATACCTATTGTCCCGGAGCCGGGTAGACCTGATATCCGCCACCGGCCCCAGAGCGAGGTAGACCTGTTGTTCTGGTGCCGGGTAGACCTGGTGTCCGTCCCCAGCCTCGGTGCGAGGTAGACCCATTGCCCTTGCAACCGGCCGACTCGAGGGCGACCTCCCCGGCGGCATGCCGACCCTGAAGCCGAGTCGACCCGGTGTCCGCCGCCATGCCTGGAGCAAGGCAGATCCATTGCCCCCGCGACCGGCCACCTTGACTTGGCGGAGCCCTATCAGGCGTCACGCCGGCCCCTCAGCCGGGTTGACCCGGTGTCTGCCGCCCTCCCTGGAGCAAGGCAGTTGTGTCGCTACCCGCAACCAGACGCCTCGACTCGGCGGCGCCCTTCTTGGCGGCATGCCGGACCCAAAGCCAAGTCGACCTGGTGCCGACCCAGTGTTCGCCGCCCTCCCCGAAACGAAGCAGACCCCCAGCGCTCTACATGTCAGCACGCCGTCCCCAAAGCCAGGTAGACCTGATGTCCACCGCCCTCCCCGACGATAGGCAGACCTGTTGTCCCAGAACCGGGTAGACCTGGTATCGGCCGCCAGCATCGAAGCGAGGTAGACCTGTTGCCCTTGCGACCGGCCGAGTCAGTGGCACCCTCCCTGGCGGCACTCCGGCCTAGGAGCCGGGTCGACCCGGTGTTCGCCGCACTTCCCAGAGAGATGTAGACCTGTTGTCCCTGAGCCGGGTAGACCTGATGTCCGCCGCCGGCCCCGGAGCGAGGTAGATCCGTTGCGCCCGCGACCAGCCCCCTCGACTCGGCGGCGCCCTGACCGGCGACACGCCAGCCCAGGAGTCGGGTCCACCCTGTGTCCGCCGCCCTTTCCGTAGCGAGGCAGACCCGTCGTCCACACGACCGGCCGCCTCGACAAGGCGGCCCCCTCCACGGCGACACGCCGACCCCGGAGTCGAGTCGACCTGGTGTCCGCTGCCCTCCCTTGAGAAACGTAGACCTGTTTTCCCGGAGCCGGTTAGACCTAGTGTCCGCCGTCAACCACTGAGCGAGGTAGACCTGTTGTTCCGGTGCCGGGTAGACCTGGTGTCCGCCCCCAGCCTCGGAGCGAGGTAGACCCGTTGCCCTTGCGACCGGCCGACGCGACGGCGCCCTCCCCGGCGGCACGCCGGCCATAGAGCCGAGTCGACCCGGTGTCCGCCGCCCTGCCCGGAGCAAGGCAGACCATTGCCCCCGCGACCAGCCGCCTTGACTTGGCGGCGCCCTACTCGGCGGCACGCCGGCCCTGGAGCCGGGTTGACCCGGTGTCTGCCGCCCTCCCTGGAGCAAGGCAGACCTGTCGCCCCCCGCGACCAGACGCCTCGACTCGGTGGTGCCCTTATCGGCGGCACGCCGGCTCCGTAGCCGGGTTGACCCGGTGTCTGCCACCCTCCCCGTAGCAAGGCAGACCAGTTTCCCCCGCGACCGGCCGCCACAACTCGGCGGCGCCCTTCCCGGCGGCACGCCGGTCCCGGAGTTGGTACGACCCCGTGTCCGCTGCCCTCCCCGTAGAGAGGCAGACCCGTTGCCCCTCGCGACCGGCCGCCTCGACTCGGCGGCGCCCTCCCTGGCGGCACGCCGGCCCCGGAGGCGGGTAGACCTGATGTCCGCCGCTGGCCCTGGAGTATAGAAGACATGTTGTTCCGGAGCAAGGTAGACCTGGTGTCCGCCGCCGGCCCCGGAGCGCAGTAGATCCATTCTGCCCGCCACTGGCCGCCTCAACTCAGCGGCGCCCTCCCCTCCTCACGCCGGCCCATGAGTCGGGTCGATCCGGTGTCCGCCACCCTCCCCGTAGCGAGCCAGACGCATCGCCCCCCGCGACCGGCCGCCTTGACACGGCGGCCCCCTCCACGGCGACACGCCGACCCCGGAGTCGTGTCGACCTGGTGTCCGCTGCCCTCCCTTGAGCGACGTAGACCTGTTTTCCCGGAGCTGGGTAGACCTGCTGTCCGCCCCCAGACTCGGAGCGAGGTAGACCCGTTGCCCTTGCGACTGGCTGACTCGACGGCACCCTCCCCAGCGGCACACCAGCCGTGGAGCCGAGTCGACCCGGTGTCTGCCGCCCTGCCCGGAGCAAGGCAGATCCATTGCCCCCGCGACCAGCCGCCTTGACTCGGCGGCGCCTTCCTCGGCGGTACGCCGGCCCCTTAGCCGGGTCGACCCGGTGTCCGCCGCCCTCCCTGTAGCGAAGTAGACCCGTTGCCCTCGCGACCGGCCGCCTCGACTCGGTGGCGCCCTCCCCGGCGACAGGTCGCCCCGTTGTCGGGTCGACCCGGTGTCCGCCGCAATCCCCGGAGCGAGGCAGACCCGTTGCCTCCGCGACCGGCCGTCTCGACTTGGCGGCACCCTCTCCTGCGGCACGCTGGACACTCAGCCAGGACGACCCAATGTCCGCAGCGCTCCCTGGAGCGATGTGGAGCTTTTGTCCCGGAGGAGGGTAGACCCGTTGCCCTTGCGACCCACAGCCTCGACTTGGCGGCGCCCTCCCCGGCGGCACACCCGCCCCGGAGTCGGGTTGAACAGGTGTCCGCCGCCCTCCCCGTAGCAAGGCAGACCAGTTTCCACCGCGACCGGCCGACTCGAATCGGCGGCGCCCTCTCCAACGGCACGCCAGCCCTGGAGACGAGTCGACCCGGTGTATGCAGCCCTCCCCGGAGCGAAGCCGACCCCTTGTCTCAGAGCCGGGTAGACCTGGTGTCCGCCGCCGACCCTGGAGCGAGGTAGACCAGTTGTCCCCGCGAACAGCCGCCTCGAATCGGCGGCGCCCTCCCCGGCGGCACGCCCGCCCTGGAGCCGGGTTGACCTGGTGTCCGCCGCCCTCCCCGTTGCGAGGCAGACCCGTTGTTCCTCGCGACCGGCCGCCTCGACTCGGCGGCGCCCTCCCTGGCGGCACGCCGGCCCCGGAGCCGGGTCGACCCGTCGTCCGCCGCTATCCCCAGAGAGACCAAGACTTGTTGTCTCGAAGCAGGGTAGACCGGATGTCCGCCGCCGGCCCTGGAGCAAAGTAGACATGTTGTTCCGGAGCAGGGTAGACCTGGTGTTCGCCTCCGGCCCCGGAGCGCAGTAGATCCGTTGCGCCCGCGACTGGCCGACTCGACTCGGCGGCGCCCTCCCCGGCGACACGCCGGCCCAGGAGTCGGGTCGACCCGGTGTCTGCCGCCCTTCCCGGAGCAAGGTAGACCTGTTGTTCCGGTGCCGGATAGACCCGGTGTCCACCGCCCTCCCTGTAGCAAAGCAGACATGTTGCCCCCGCGACCAGCCTCCTCGACTCGGCGGCGCCATCCTCGGCAGCACGCCGGACCCGGAGCCGGGTAGACCTGATGTCCGCCGCAGACCCTGGAGCAAGGTAGACCCGTTTCCCCCGCGACCGGCGGCCTCCACTCGGCGGCGCACTTTTTGGCGGCACGCCCACCCTGGAGCCGGCTCAAACCGGTGTTTGCCGCCCTCCCCGTTGCGAGGCCGACCCGTTGCCCAGCGACCGGCCGCCTCGACTTGGCAGCGCCCTCCCCGGCGGCACGCCGGCCCAGGAGCTGGGTAGACCCTGTGTCCACCGCCCTCCCCGGAGCGAGGTAGACCTGTTTTCCTGGAGCCGGGTTGACCTGGTGTCCGCCACCGGCCGTGGAGCAAGGTAGACCCTTTGAACTCGCGAACGGCCGCCTCGACTCGGCGGCGCCCTCACTGGCGGCACGCCGACCCCGGAGCAGGGTAGACCTGATGTCCGCCGCTGGCCCTGGAGTATAGAAGACATGTTGTTCCAGAGCAGGGTAGACCTGGTGTCCGCTGCCGGCCCCGGAGCGTAGTAGATCCGTTCTGCCCGCCACCGGCCGCCTCGACTCAGCGGCGCCCTTCCCGGCAGCACGCCGGTCCCGGAGTCGGGTCGACCCGGTGTCCGCCGCCCTCCCCGGAGCGAGGCAGACCCGTCGCCCCCCGCAACCGGCCACCTCGACACGGCGGCCCCCTCCACGGCAACACGCCGACCCCGGATTCGAGTCGACCTGATGTCCGCCGCCGATCCTGGAGCGAAGTAGACCCGTTGCCCCCGCGACAGGCCGCCTCAACTGTGCGACGCCCTCCCCGGCAGCACGCACGCCCCGGAGACGGGCCGACCCAGTGTCTGCCACCCTCCCTGGAACGAAGCAGACCCGTTGCCCGCCGCGAACGACCGCCTCGACTCCGTGGCGCTCTACACGTCAGCACGCCGTCCCCAAAGCCAGGTAGACCAGATGTCCACCGCCCTCCCTGGCGCGACGCAGACCTGTTGTCCCGGAACCGAATAGACCTGGTATCGGCCGCCAGCATCGAAGCGAGGTAGACCCGTTGCCCTTGCGACTGGCCGACTCGGCGGCGCCCTCCCCTGCGGCACGCCGGACCCGAAGTCGGGTCGAACGGGTGTCCGCCGCCCTCCCCGTAGCGAGGCAGACCTGTTCTCCCGGAGCCAGGTAGACCTGGTGTCCGCCGCTGACCCTGGAGTGAGGTAGACCAGTTGCCCCCGCGAACAGCCGCCTCGAATCTGCGGCGCTCTTCCTGGCGGCACGCCCGCCCTTGAGACGGGTCGACCTGGTGTCCGCCGCCCTCCCCGTTGCGAGGCAGACCCGTTGCCCCTCGCGACCGGCCGCCTCGACTCGGCGGCGCCCTGACCGGCGACACGCCGGCCCAGGAGTCGGGTCGACCCTGTGTCCGCCGCCCTCCCCGTTGTGAGGCAGACCCGTTGCCCCTCGCGACTGGCCGCCTCGACTCGGCTGCGCCCTCACTGGCGGCACGCCGGCCCCGGAGCCGGGTCGACCCATTGTCCGACGCTATCCCCAGAGAGACCAAGACTTGTTGTCTCAAAGCAGGGTAGACCGGATGTCCGCCGCCGGCCCTGGAGCAAGGTAGACATGTTGTTCCGGAGCAGGGTAGACCTGGTGTCTGCCGCCGGCCCCGGAGCGCAGTAGATCCGTTGCGCCCGCGACTGGCCGACTCGACTCGGCGGCGCCCTGCCCGGCGACACGCCGGCCCAGGAGTAGGGTCGACCCTGTGTCCGCCCCCCTCCCCGTAGCGAGGCAGACCCTTCGCCCCCCACGACCGGCCGCCTCAACACGGCGGCCCCCTCCACGGCGACACGCCGACCCCGAAGTCGAGTCGACCTGATGTCCGCTGCCCTCCCTTGAGCGACGTTGACCTGTTTTCCCGGAGCCGGGTAGACCTGGTGTCCGCCGTCAACCCCTGAGCGAGGTAGACCTGTTGTTCCGGTGCCGGGTAGACCTGGTGTCCGCCCCCAGCCTCGGAGCGAGGTAGACCCGTTGCCCTTGCGACCGGCCGACTCGACGGCACCCTCCCCGGCGGCACGCCGGCCATAGAGCCGAGTCGACCCGGTGTCCGCCGCCCTGCCCGGAGCAAGGCAGATCCATTGCCCCCGCCTTGACTCGGCGGCGCCCTTTCCGGCGGCACGCTGGCCCCTCAGCCGAGTTGACCCGGTATCTGCCGCCCTCCCTGGAGCAAGGCAGACCTGTCGTCCCCCGCGACCAGACGCCTCGACTCGGCGGCGCCCTCCTCGGCGGCACGCCGGCCCCTTAGCCGGGTCGACCCGGTGTCCGCCGCCCTCCCTGTAGTGAAGTAGACCCATTGCCCTCGTGACCGGCCGCCTCGACTCGGTGGCGCCCGCCCCGGCGGCAGGTCGCCCCGGCGTCGGGTCGACCCGGTGTCCGCCGCAATCCCCGGAGCGAGGCAGACCCGTTGCCTCCGCGACCGGCCGCCTCGACTTGGCGGTGCCCTCTCCTGCGGCACGCCGGACACTCAGCCGGGACGACCCGATGTTCTCCGCCCTCCCCGGAGCGATGTAGAGCTTTTGTCCCGGAGCAGGGTAGACCTGGTGTCCGCCGCCGGCCCCGGAGCGAGGTAGACCCGTTGCCCTTGCGACCGACAGCCTCGACTTGGCGGCGCCCTCCTCGGCGGCACACCCGCCTTGGAGTCGGGTCGACCCGATGTCTGCCGCCCTCCCCGTAGTGAGGCAGACCTTTCGCCCCCCGCGACCATTCGCCTCGACTCTGCGGCGCCCTCCCCGGCGGCACGCCTGTCCCGGAGTCGGGTCGACCCGGTGTCCGCCGCCCTCCCCGTTGCAAGGCAGACCCTTTGCCCCAGGGACCGGCTGCCTCGACTCGGCGGCACCGTTCCCGGTAGCACGCGGGCCACGGAGCCGGGTCGACCCAGTGTCTGCCGCCATCGCCAGAGCGAGGCAGACCTGTTGTCGCGGAGCCAGGTAGACCTGGTGTCCACCGCCAGCCCTGGAGCGAGGTAGACCCGTTGACCCCGCGAACGTCCGCCTCGACTCGGCGGCGCCGTTCCCGGCGGCACCCTGGGCCCGCAGGCGGGTCGACCCGGTGTCTGCCGACCTCCCCGGAGGGAGGTAGACCTGTTGTCCCGGAGCCGGGTAGACCTGATGTCCGCCGCCGGCCCCGGAGCGACGTAGACCTGTTGTTCCGTTGCTGGGTAGACTTGCTGTCCACCGCCAGCCTCGAAGCGAGGTAGACCCGTTGCCCTTGCGACCGGCCGCCTCGACTCTGCGTTCCCTCCCCGGCGTCACACCAGCTCCAGGTCGACCCGAGGTCGGCCGCACTCCTTGGAGCAATGTAGACCTGTTTCCCGGTGCAGGGTATGCCTGGTGTCCACCGCCGGCCTTGGAGAGAGGTAGACCTGTTGCCCCCGCGCCTCGGCGGCGCCCTCCAGAGCGGCAGATCCGCACAGAAGCCGGTCGGCCCGATGTCCGCCGCCCTCCCCAGAGCGATGTAGTCCTGTTGACTTGGAGCAGGGTAGACCTGATGTCCGCTGCCGGACCCAGAGCGAGGTAGACCCGTCGCGCCCCTGCGACCTGCCACCTCGACTCTGCGGCGCCCTCCCCGGCGGCACGCCCGCCTCGCAGCCGGGTCGACCCGGTGTCCGTAGCCCTCCCCAAAGCGAGGTAGACCTGTTGTCCCGGAGCCGGGTAAACCTGATGTCCGCCGCACTCCCAGGGGATCGGTAGACCGGTTGTCCCGGAGCCGGATACACCTGAAATCCACCGCCCTCCCCGGGGAGAGGTAGACTGGTAGTCCCGAAGCCGAGTAGACCTGGTGTCCACCGCTGGCCCTGGAGCAAGGTAAACTCATTTCCCCTGCGACCGGCTGCCTCGACTCTGCAGAACCCTCTCCGGCGGCACGCACGCCCAAGAGCTGGGTCGACCCGGTGTCCGCCGCCCTCCCAGTAGCAAGGCAAACCCATCGCACCCGCGACCGTCTGCCTCGACTCTGTGGCGCCCTCCATGGCGGCCCGCCGGCCTTGAAACCGGGTCGACCTTGTGTCTGCCGCCCTCCCCGGAGAGAGGTAGAACTGTTGTCACGGAGCCGGGTAGACCTGATGTCCGCCACCGGCCCCGGAGCGAGGTCAACTCATTGCCCCCGCGACTGGCCACCTCGACTTGGCGGCGCCCTCCCCGGCGGCACGCCGGCCCTGGAGCCGGGTCGACCCGGTGTCCGCCGCCCTCCCTGTAGCAAGGGAGACCCGTTGCCCCCGCGACCAGCCACCTCGACTCGGAAGCACCATCCCTGGCGGCAAGCTGGCCCCGGAGCCGGGTCAACCTGGTGTCTGCCGCCCTCTCCGTAGCGAGGCAAACACGTCGCCCACGGTACCGGCCGCCTCGACTCTGCGGCGCCCTCCCTGACGGCAGGCCAAACCCGGAGCCGGGCCGACCCGATGTCCGCCGCCCTCCACGGAGCGAGTCAGACCCGTTGTCCCGGAGCCGGGTAGACCTGATGTCTGCCGCCGGCCCCAGAGCGAGGTAAACACATTGCCCCAGCGACCGGCTGCCTCAACTCGGCGGCTCCCTCCCTGGTGGCACGGCGGCCCTGGAGCCGGGTCCACCCGGTGTCCGCCGCCTTCCCCAGAGCGAGGTAGATATGTTGACCCGGAGACGGGTAGACCTGATGTCTGCCGCCAGCCTTGAAGCGTGGTAGACTCATTGCCCTTGCGACCGGCTGACTCGGTGGTGCCCTCCCCATTGTCACGCCGGCCTAGGAGCCGGGTCGACCCGTTGTCCGTCGCCCTGCCCGGAGCGAGGCAAACCCGTTAACCCCCTCGAGCGGCCGCCTCGACTCTGCGGCGCCCTCCCCGACGGCACGCCGGCCCTGCAGCCGGGTTGACCCGGTGTCCGCCGCCCTCACCGGAGCGAGGCAGACCCATTGCACCCGCTACCGGCCACCTCGACTCGGCGGCGTTATTTTCGGCGGCACCCTGGCCCCAGAGCCGGGTCGACCCGGTGTCCGCCGCCCTCCCCAAGGCGAGGCAGACACGTTGCACCCGCGACCGGCCGCCTAGATTCGGCGGCGTCCACTTTGGCGGAACCCTGGCCCTGTAGCCGGGTCGACCCGGTCTCCGCAGCCCTCCGCAGAGAGAGGTACACCTGTTGTCCCGGAGCCGGGTAGACCTGATGTCCGCCGCCGTCTCCAAAGTGAGGTCAACTCGTTGCCCCCGCGACCGGCCACCTCGACTTGGCGGCGCCCTCCCCGGCGGCACGTCGGCCCCGGTGTCAGGTCGACCCGGTGTCTGCCGCCCTCCCCGTAGCGTGGCAGACAACTTGCCCCCGCGACCGGCTGTCTCGACTTGGCGGCGACCTACCTGGAGCCGGGTTGACCCGGTGTCCGCCGCCCTCCCTGGAGCGAGGCAAACCTGTCGCCTCCCGCGACCGGCCGCGTCGACTCGGCGTCGCCTTCTATGGAGGCATGTCAACCGCGGAGTTGGGTCGACCCGGTGTCCGCCCCCCACCCCGGAGCGAGGCAGACCAGTTGCCCCCGCGACTGGCCGCCTCGACTCGGCGGCGCCCTCCCCGGCGGCACGTCCGCCCTGGAGTCGGGTCGACCCGATGTCCGCCCCCACCCCGGAGCGAGGCAGACCAGTTGCCCCCGCGACTGGCCGCCTCGACTCTGCGGCGCCCTCCCCAGCGGCCCGCTGGCCTTGAAACTGGGTCGACTTGGTGTCTGCCGCCCTCTCCGGAGAGAGGTAGTACTGTTGTCCCGGAGCCGGGTAGACATGATGTCCACCGCCGGCCCCGGAGTGAGGTAGACTCGTTGCCTTCGCGACCGGCCGCCTCAACCTGGCGGCGCCCTCCCCTGCGACACCCTGGCTTTGGAGCCGGGTCGACCCGGTGTCCGCTGAACTCCCCGTAGCGAGGCAGACCTGTTGCTCCCCGAGACCGGCCGCCTCGACTCGATGGCGCCCTCTACGGCGGCACGCCGGCCCCGGTGTCAGGTCGACCCGGTGTCCGCCGCCCTCCCCGTAGCGTGGCAGACAACTTGCCCTTGCGACCGGCCGCCTCGACTTGGCGGCGCCCTACCCAGCGGCACGCCGCCCCTGGAGCCGGGTCGACCCGGTGTCCGCCGCCCTCCGTGGAGAGAGGTAGAACTGTTGTTCCGGAGCCGGGTAGACCTGATGTCCGCCGCCGGCCCCGGAGCGAGGTAGACCTGTTGTACTGGAGCCGGGTAGACCTGGTGCTCACCGTCGGCCACAGAGCGAGGTAGACCCTTTGCCCTTTCCACCAGCCAACTCGGTGGCGCCATCCCCGGCGTCATGCCGGCCCCAGAGCCGGGTCGGCCCGATGTCCGCCGCCCTCCCCAGAGCGAGGTAGACCTGTTGTCCCGGAGCCGGGTAAACCTGATGTCCGCCGCACTCCCAGGGGTTCGGTAGACCGGTTGTCCCGGAGCCGGATACACCTGAAATCCACCGCCCTCCCCGGGGAGAGGTAGACCGGTTGTCCTGGAGCCAGGTAGACCTGGTGTCCACCGCTGGCCCTGGAGCAAGGTAAACTCATTTCCCCTGCGACCGGCTGCCTCGACTCTGCGGAACCCTCTCTGGTGGCACGCACGCCCAAGAGCTGGGTCGACCCGGTGTCCGCCGCCCTCCCAGTAGCAAGGCAAACCCGTCGCACCCGCGACCGTCTGCCTCGACTCTGTGGCGCCCTCCACGGCGGCCCGCCGGCCTTGAAACCGGGTCGACCTTGTGTCTGCCGCCCTCCCCGGAGAGAGGTAGAACTGTTGTCACGGAGCCGGGTAGACCTGATGTCCGCCACCGGCCCCGGAGCGAGGTCAACTCATTGCCCCCGCGACCGGCCACCTCGACTTGGCGGCGCCCTCCCCGGCGGCACGCCGGCCCTGGAGCCGGGTCGACCCGGTGTCTGCTGCCCTCCCCGTAGCGAGGCAAACATGTCGCCCACGGTACCGGCCGCCTCGACTCTGCGGCGCCCTCCCTGACCTCACGCTAAACCCAGAGCCGGGCCGACCCGATGTCCGCCGCCCTCCACGGAGCGAGTCAGACCCGTTGTCCCGGAGCCGGGTAAACCTGATGTCCGCCGCCGGCCCCAGAGCGAGGTAAACACGTTGCCCAAGCGACCGGCCGCCTCGACTCGGCGGCGCCTTCCCTGGCGGCACGGCCGCCCTGGAGCCGGGTCCACCCGATGTTCGCCGCCTTCCCCAGAGCGAGATAGATATGTTGACCCGGAGACGGGTAGACCTGATGTCTGCCGCCAGCCTTGAAGCGTGGTAGACTCATTGCCCTTGCGACCGGCTGACTCGGTGGCGCCCTCCCCATTGTCACGCCGGCCTAGGAGCCGGGTCAACCCGTTGTCCGTCGCCCTGCCCGGAGCGAGGCAAACCCGTCACCCCCGCGAGCGGCCGTCTCGACTCTGCGACGCCCTCCCCGACGGCACGCCAGCCCTGGAGCCGGGTCGACCCGGTGTCCGCCGCCCTCCCCAAGGCGAGGCAGACACGTTGCACCCGCGACCGGCCGCCTAGAGTCGGCGGCGTCCACTTTGGCGGAACCCTGGCCCCGTAGCCGTTTCGACCCTTTGTCTGCAGCCCTCCGCGGAGAGAGGTAGACCTATTGTCCCGGAGCCGGGTAGACCTGATGTCCACCACCGTCTCCAAAGCGAGGTCAACTCGTTGCCCCCGCGACCGGCCGCCTCAACTCGGCGGCGTCATCCCCAGCGGCTCGCCGGTTCTTGAGCTGGGTTGATCCGGTCTCCGCCATCCTCCCCGTAGTGAGGCACACCCGTTGCACCTGCGACTGGCCGCCTCGACTCGGCGGCACCCTCCCCGGCAGGATGTCGGCCCCAGAGTCAGGACGACCCGGTGTCCACAGCCCTCCCCGGAGAGAGGCAGACCCGTTGCCCCCGCGACCAGCTGCCTCGACTCGGCGGCGCCATCCCCAGCGGCACGTTGGCCCTGAGCTGGGTGGACCCGGTGTCCGCCGCCCTCCTTTGAGCGAGGTAGACCTGTTATCCCAAAGCTGGCTAGACCTGGTGTCCACCGCCGGCCCTTGAGCGAGGCAGACCCGTTGCGGCCGCGACCGGCCGCCTCGACTTGGCGGCGCCATCCCCGGCCCCGGAGCCGTGTCCACACAATGTCCGCTGCCCTGCCTGGAGCGATGCAGACTTGTTGCCACCTGCGACTGGCTGCCTCGACTTGACGGCGCCCTCCACGGTGACACGCCGGCCCTGGAGCCGGGTCGACCCGGTGTCCGCCGCCCTCCCCGGAGAGAGGTAGACCTGTTGTCTTGAAGCCGGGTAAACCTGATTTCTGCCGCTGGCCCCAGAGCAAGGTAGATTTGTTGTTTCGGAGCCGGGTAGACCTGGTGTCCGCTGCCGGCCCCGGATCAAGGCAGACCCGTTGCGCCCGCGGCCGTCCACCTCAATTTGGCGGTGTCCTCCCAGGCGACACGTCGGCCCCGAAGCCGGGTCCACACAATGTCCGCTGCCTTGCCTGGAGCGATGCAGACTTGTTGCCCCCCGCCACCGGCCGCCTCGAGTCGGCGGCGTCCACTCCGGCGGCACCCTGGCCCCGTAGCTGGGTCGACCCAGTGTGCGCAGCCCTCCCCGGAGAGAGGTAGACCTGTTGTCCCGGAGCCGGGTCGACCCGGTGTCCTCCGCCCTCCCCGGAGGGAGGTAGACCTGTTGTCCCGGAGCCGGGTAGAACTGATGTCCGCCGCCATCCCCGGAGCGAGGTAGACTCGTTGCCCCTGCAACTGGCTGCCTCCACTTGGCGGCGCCCTCCCCGGCGTCACGCCCGCCCTGGAGCCGTGTTTACCCGGTGTCCGCTGCCCTCCCCGTAGCGAGGCAGACCCGTTGCACTGGCTACCTGCCGCCTCGACTCGGCAGCGTCCTCTTCGGCAGCACCCTGGCTTCGGAGCCAGGTCGACCCGGTGTCCGCCACCCTCCCCGGAAAGAGGTAGACCTGTTGTCTTGAAGCCGGGTAAACCTGATGTCCGCCGCCGGCCCCAGAGCGAGGTAGATTTGTTGTTTCGGAGCCGGGTAGACCTTGTGTCCGCTGCCGGCCCCGGAGCAAGGCAGACCCGTTGCGCCCGCGGCCGTCCGCCTCAATTTGGCGGCGCCCTGCCAGGCGACACGTCGGCCCCAGAGCCGGGTCCACACAATGTCCGCTGCCCTGCCTGGAGCGATGCAGACTTGTTGCCCCCCCGCCACCGGCCGCCTCGAGTCGGCGGCGTCCACTCCGGCGGCACCCTGGCCCCGTAGCTGGGTCGACCCGGTGTGCGCAGCCCTCCCCGGAGAGAGGTAGACCTGTTGTCCCGGAGCCGGGTCGACCCGGTGTCCTCCGCCCTCCCCGGAGGGAGGTAGACCTGTTGTCCCGGAGCCGTGTAGAACTGATGTCTGCCGCCGTCCCCGGAGCGAGGTAGACTCGTTGCCCCCGCAACCGGCTGCCTCCACTTGGCGGCGCCCTCCCCGGCGTCACGCCCGCCCTGGAGCCGTGTTTACCCGGTGGCCGCCGCCCTCCCGGTAGCGAGGCAGACCCGTTGCCCCCGTGACCGGCCGCTGCGACTCGACTGAGCCCTCCCTGGCGGCACATCCACCCCTGATTTGGCTCGACCCAGTGTCCGCCGCCCTCCCCGGAGCGAGGTAGACCTCTTGTCTTGGAGCCGGGTAGAACTGATGTCCGCCACCGTCCCCTGAGCGAGGTAGACACGTTGCCCCCACAACTGGCCGCCTCAACTAGGCAAAGCCCTCCCCGGCGGCTCGCCCGCCCTGGAGCCCGGTCGACCCGGTGGCCGACGCACTCCCGGTAGCGAGGCAGACCCGTTGCCCCTGCGACCGGCTGCCGCGACTCGACTGAGCCCTCCCTGGTGGCACGCCGGCCCCGGAGCCGGGTCGACCCGGTGTCCGTAGCTCTCCCCGGAGCGAGGTAGACCTGTTGTCCCAGAGCCGGGTAAACCTGATGTCCGCCGCCCTCCCCGGGGAGAGGTAGACTGGTTGTCCCAAAGCCGGGTTGACCTGATGTCCGCCATCGGCCCTGGAGGGAGGTCAACTCGTTGCTTCCGCGACCGGCCACCTCGACTTGGCGGCGCCCTCCCCGGCGGCACGCACACCCAGGAGCCAGGTCGACCCGGTGTCCGCAGCCCTCTCCGGAGAGAGGTAAACTTGTTGTCCCGGAGCCGGGTCCACCCGGTGTCCGCCTCCCTCCTCGGAGAGAGGTAGACCTGTTGTCCCGGACCCGGGTAGACCTGATGTCCGCCACCGTCCCCAGAGCGAGGTAGACACGTTGCCCCTGCAACCGGCCGCCACGACTCGACTGAGCCCTCCCTGGTGGCACGCCGGCCCCTGATTTGGGTCGATTCGGTGTCCGCTGCCCTCCCTGGAGCGAGGTACACCTGTTGTCCCGGAGCCAGGTAAACCTGATGTCCGCCGCCACCCTCCCAGGGGAGAGGTAGACCGCTTGTCTCGGAGCCGGGTAGACCTGGTGTCCGCCGCTGGCCCCAGAGAGAGGTTGACCTTTTGTCCCTGAGCTGGGTCGACCCGGTGGCCGCCGCACTCCCGGTAGCGAGGCAGACCCGTTGCCCCTGCGACCGGCCGCCGAGACTCGGCAGCGCCCTCTTTTGCGGCACGCCGGCCCCGGTGCCGGGTTAAATCAATGTCCGCTGCCATGCCTGGACCGATGCAGACATTTTGTCCCCTGCGACTGGCCGCCTCGACTCGGCGGGGCCCTCCCCGGCGGAACGCCAGCACCAGGGCCGGGTCGACTCGGTGTCTGCCGCCCTCCCCGGGGCGAGGCAGACCCGTCGCCTTCGCGACCGGCCGCCTCGACTCGGCGACGTCATCCCCGGCGGCTCGCCGGTTCCTGAGCCGGGTCGACTTGGTCTCCGCCGCCCTCCCCGTAGTGAGACAGACCCGTTGCACCTGTGACTGGCCGCCTCGACACGGCGGAGCCCTACCTGGCGGCACGCCTGCCCTGGAGCCGGGTTGACCCGGTGTCTGCCGCCCTTCCCCGAGCGATGTAGACCTGTTGACCCGGAGCCAGGTAGACCTGATTTCCGCCGCCGGCCTTGGAGCGAGGTAGACCTGTTGTTCCGGTGCCGGGTAGACCTGGTGTCAGTCGCCAGCCTCGAAGCGTGGTAGACCCGTTGCCCTTGCGACCGGCCGATTCGGTGGCGCCCTCTCCCTTGTCACGCCGGGCTAGGAGCCGGGTCGACCCGGTGTCCGCCGCCCTCCCTGGAGCGAGGCTGACCCGTTGCCCTCGCAGCTGGCCGCCTCGACTCGGCAACGCCCTGGCCCAGGAGCCGTTTCGACGCGGTTTCCGCCGCCCTCTTTGGAGAGAGGTAGACCTGTTGCCCCGGAGCCGGGTACACCTGATGTTTGCCGCCTGCCCCGGAGCGAGGTAGACTTGTTGTCCTGGAGCCAGGTAGACCTGGTGCTCACCATCGGCCACAAAGCGAGGTAGACCCGTTGCCCTTTCCACCAGCCGACTCGGCGGCGCCATCCCCGGCGTCACGCCGGCCCCAGAGCTGGGTCGGCCCGATGTCCGCCGCCCTCCCCAGAGCGATGTAGTCCTGTTGACTTGGAGCAGGGTAGAACTGATGTCCGCCGCCGGACCCGGAGAGAGGTAGACCCGACACGGCCCCGCAACCTGCCACCTCGACTCTGCGGCGCCCTCCCCGGCGGCACGCCCGCCTCAGATCCGGGTCGACCCGGTGTCCGTAGCCCTCCCCGAAGCGAGGTAGACCTGTTGTCCCAGAGCCGGGTAAACCTGGTGTCCGCCGCCCTCCCAGGGGATCGGTAGACCGGTTGTCCCGGAGCCGGATACACCTGAAGTCCGCCGCCCTCCCCGGGGAGAGGTAAACCGGTTGTCCCGGAGCCTGGTAGACCTGGTGTCCGCCGCTGGCCCTGGAGCAAGGTAAACTCATTTCCCCTGCGACCGGCCGCCTCGACTCTGCGGAACCCTCTCCAGCGGCACGCACGACCCAGAGCCGGGTCGACCCGGTGTCCGCCGCCCTCCCAGTAGCAAGGCAAACCCGTCGCACCCGCGACCGTCTGCCTCGACTATGCGGCGCCCTCCCCGGCGGCCCGCCGACCTTGAAACCGGGTCGACCTTGTGTCTGCCGCCCTCCCCGGAGAGAGGTAGAACTGTTGTCACGGAGCCGGGTAGACCTGATGTCCGCTACCGGCCCCGGAGCGAGGTCAAATCGTTGCCCCCGCGACCGGCCACCTCAACTTGGCGGCGCCCTCCCCGGCGGCACGCCGGCCCTGGTGTCAGGTCGACCCGGTGTCCGCCGCCCTCCCCGTAGCGTGGCAGAAAACTTGCCCCCACGACCGGCTGCCTCGACTTGGCGGCGCCCTACTCGGCGGCACGCCGGCCCTGCAGCCGGGTTGACCCGGTGTCCGCCGCTTTCCCTGGAGCGAGGCAAACCTGTCGCCCCCCGCGACCGGCCGCCTCGACTCGGCGTCGCCTTCTATGGAGGCATGCCAACCCCGAAGTCGGGTCGACCCGGTGTCCGCCGCCCTCCCCGTAGCGAGGGAAACCCGTCGCACCCCGCGACCGGCCGCCTCGACTCGGCGGTGCCCTCCCCGCCGGCACGTCCGCCCCAGAGTCGGGTCGACCAGGTGTCCGCCCCCCACCCCGGAGCGAGGCAGACCAGTTGCCCCCGCGACTGGCCACCTCGACTCTGCGGCACCCTCCCCGGCAACACGCACGCCCCGAAGTAGGGTCGATCCGGTGTCTGCCCCCCTCCCTGTAGCGAGGCAAACACATCGCCCCCGGACCGGCCGCCTCGACTCTGCGGCGCCCTTTCTGACGGCCCGCCGGCCTTTAAACTGGGTTGACTTGGTGTGTGCCACCCTCTCCGGAGAGAGGTAGAACTGTTGTCCTGGAGCCGGGTAGACATGATGTCCACCGCCGGCCCCGGAGCGAGGTCAAATCGTTGCCCTCGCAACCGGCCGCCTCGACCTGACGGCGCCCTCCCCTACGGCACCCTGGCTTTGGAGCCGGGTCGACCCGGTGTCTGCTGAACTCCCCGTAGCGAGGCAGACCTGTTGCCCCTTGAGACCGGCCGCCTCGACTCGGCGGCGCCCTCTACGGTGGCACGCCGGTCCTGGTGTCAGGTCAACCCGGTGTCCGCCGCCCTTCCCGTAGCGTGGCAGACAACTTGCCCCTGCGAACGGCCGCCTCGACTTGGCGGTGGCCTACCCGGCGGCACGCCGGCACTGGAGGCGGGTAGACCCGGTGTCCGCCGCCCTCCGTGGAGAGAGGTAGAATTGTTGTCCCGGAGCCGGGTAGACCTGATGCCCGCCGCCAGCCCCAGAGCGAGGTCGACTTGCTGTCCCCGCGACTGGCCGCCTCGACTTAGCGGTGCCCTCCCTGGCGGCATGCCCGCTTCGGTGCCGGGTCGACTTGGTGTCTGCCGCTGTCCCCGGAGCGAGGCAGACCCTTTACCCCTCGCGAATGGCTGCCTCGACTCGGCGGTGTCCTCTCCTGCAGACCCTGGCCTTGGATCCGGGTCGACCCGGTGTCCGCCGCCCTCCCTGGAGCGAGGCAAACCTGTCGCCCCCCGCGACTGACCGCCTCGACTCGGCGTCGCCTTCTATGGAGGCAAGCCAACCCCGGAGTCGGGTCGACCCCGTGTCCGCCGCCCACCCTTGATCGAGGTAGACCTGTTATTCTGGTGCCGGGTAGACCTGGTGTCCGCCGCCGGCCTTGGAGCCAGGTAGACCCGTTGCCCCCGCAACTGGCCGTCTCGACTCTGCGGCACCCTCCCTGGCAACACGCACGCCCCGGAGCTGGGTCGACCTGGTGTCCGCCCCCCTCCCCGTAGCGAGGAAAACACGTCGCCCCCAGACCGGCCGCCTTGACTCTGCGGCGCCCTCCCCGGCGGCTTGCCGGCCTTGAAACTGGCTCGTCTTGGTGTCTGCCGCCCTCTCCGGAGAGAGGTAGAACTGTTGTCACGGAGCCAGGTAGACCTGATGTCTGCTGCCGCCCCCAGTGCGAGGTCAACTCGTTGCGCTCGCGACCGGTCGCCTCGACCTGGCGGCGCCCTCCCCTGCAACACACCGGCCCCGGTGTCAGGTCGACCCGGTGGATGCCACCCTCCCCGTAGCGATGCAGACACGTTGCTTTCTCGACCGGCCGCCTCGACTAGGCTGCGCCCTCCCTTCCAGCACCCCGGCCCCAAAGCCAGGATTACCCGGTGTCCGCCGCCCTCCGCGGAGCGAGGTAGACCTGTTGTCCCGGAGCCGGGTAAACCTGATGTCCGAAGCTGACCCGGAGAGAGGTAGACCTGTTGTTCTGGAGCCGGGTAGACCTGGTGTCCGCCGCCAGCCCCGGAGCGAGGCAGACCTGTTGAGCCTGCAAACCGGCCGCCTCGACTTGGCAGTCGCCTCCCCGGCGACACGCTGGCTCCAGCGCCATGTTGACCCACGGTGTCCTTCGCCCTACGCCGGGGCCGAGGATCAGACCTGTCTCCTTCGCGACCGGCAGGCCTCGGACTCCGCGGGCATCATCCCCTGGCGGCTCGGCCGGTTTCTCGAGCGGTGTCGATCCGATGTCCATCGGCAGGATGTCGGCCCCAGAGTCGGGACGACCCGGTGTCCACAGCCCTCCCCGGAGAGAGGCAGACCCGTTGCCCCCGCTACCAGCTGCCTCGACTCGGCGGCGCCATCCCCAGCGGCACGTTGGCCCTGAGCTGGGTGGACCCGGTGTCCGCCGCCCTCCTTTGAGCGAGGTAGACCTGTTATCCCAAAGCTGGCTAGACCTGGTGTCCACCGCCGGCCCTTGAGCGAGGCAGACCCGTTGCGGCCGCGACCGGCCGCCTCGACTTGGCGGCGCCATCCCCGGCCCCGGAGCCGTGTCCACACAATGTCCGCTGCCCTGCCTGGAGCGATGCAGACTTGTTGCCACCTGCGACTGGCTGCCTCGACTTGACGGCGCCCTCCACGGTGACACGCCGGCCCTGGAGCCGGGTCGACCCGGTGTCCGCCGCCCTCCCCGGAGAGAGGTAGACCTGTTGTCTTGAAGCCGGGTAAACCTGATTTCTGCCGCTGGCCCCAGAGCGAGGTAGATTTGTTGTTTCGGAGCCGGGTAGACCTGGTGTCCGCTGCCGGCCCCGGATCAAGGCAGACCCGTTGCGCCCGCGGCCGTCCACCTCAATTTGGCGGTGTCCTCCCAGGCGACACGTCGGCCCCGAAGCCGGGTCCACACAATGTCCGCTGCCTTGCCTGGAGCGATGCAGACTTGTTGCCCCCCGCCACCGGCCGCCTCGAGTCGGCGGCGTCCACTCCGGCGGCACCCTGGCCCCGTAGCTGGGTCGACCCAGTGTGCGCAGCCCTCCCCGGAGAGAGGTAGACCTGTTGTCCCGGAGCCGGGTCGACCCGGTGTCCTCCGCCCTCCCCCGGAGGGAGGTAGACCTGTTGTCCCGGTGCCGGGTAGAACTGATGTCCGCCGCCATCCCCGGAGCGAGGTAGACTCGTTGCCCCTGCAACTGGCTGCCTCCACTTGGCGGCGCCCTCCCCGGCGTCACGCCCGCCCTGGAGCCGTGTTTACCCGGTGTCCGCTGCCCTCCCCGTAGCGAGGCAGACCCGTTGCACTGGCTACCTGCCGCCTCGACTCGGCAGCGTCCTCTTCGGCAGCACCCTGGCTTCGGAGCCAGGTCGACCCGGTGTCCGCCACCCTCCCCGGAAAGAGGTAGACCTGTTGTCTTGAAGCCGGATAAACCTGATGTCCGCCGCCGGCCCCAGAGCGAGGTAGATTTGTTGTTTCGGAGCCGGGTAGACCTTGTGTCCGCTGCCGGCCCCGGAGCAAGGCAGACCCGTTGCGCCCGCGGCCGTCCGCCTCAATTTGGCGGCGCCCTCCCCGGCGTCACGCCCGCCCTGGAGCGGTGTTTACCCGGTGGCCGCCGCCCTCCCGGTAGCGAGGCAGACCCGTTGCCCCCGTGACCGGCCGCTGCGACTCGACTGAGCCCTCCCTGGCGGCACATCCACCCCTGATTTGGCTCGACCCAGTGTCCGCCGCCCTCCCCGGAGCGAGGTAGACCTCTTGTCTTGGAGCTGGGTAGAACTGATGTCCGCCACCGTCCCCTGAGCGAGGTAGACACGTTGCCCCCACAACTGGCCGCCTCAACTAGGCAAAGCCCTCCCCGGCGGCTCGCCCGCCCTGGAGCCCGGTCGACCCGGTGGCCGACGCACTCCCGGTAGCGAGGCAGACCCGTTGCCCCTGCGACCGGCTGCCGCGACTCGACTGAGCCCTCCCTGGTGGCACGCCGGCCCCGGAGCCGGGTCGACCCGGTGTCCGTAGCTCTCCCCGGAGCGAGGTAGACCTGTTGTCCCAGAGCCGGGTAAACCTGATGTCCGCCGCCCTCCCAGGGGATCGGTAGACTGGTTGTCCCGGAGCAAGATGCACCTGATGTCCGCCACCCTCCCCGGGGAGAGGTAGACTGGTTGTCCCAAAGCCGGGTTGACCTGATGTCTGCCATCGGCCCTGGAGGGAGGTCAACTCGTTGCTTCCGCGACCGGCCACCTCGACTTGGCGGCGCCCTCCCCGGCGGCACGCACACCCAGGAGCCAGGTCGACCCGGTGTCCGCAGCCCTCTCCGGAGAGAGGTAAACTTGTTGTCCCGGAGCCGGGTCCACCCGGTGTCCGCCTCCCTCCTCGGAGAGAGGTAGACCTGTTGTCCCGGACCCGGGTAGACCTGATGTCCGCCACCGTCCCCAGAGCGAGGTAGACACGTTGCCCCTGCAACCGGCCGCCACGACTCGACTGAGCCCTCCCTGGTGGCACGCCGGCCCCTGATTTGGGTCGATTCGGTGTCCGCTGCCCTCCCTGGAGCGAGGTACACCTGTTGTCCCGGAGCCAGGTAAACCTGATGTCCGCCGCCACCCTCCCAGGGGAGAGGTAGACCGCTTGTCTCGGAGCCGGGTAGACCTGGTGTCCGCCGCTGGCCCCAGAGAGAGGTTGACCTTTTGTCCCTGAGCTGGGTCGACCCGGTGGCCGCCGCACTCCCGGTAGCGAGGCAGACCCGTTGCCCCTGCGACCGGCCGCCGAGACTCGACTGAGCCCTCCCTGGCGGCACACCGGCCCCGGAGCCGGGTCGACCCGGTGTCCGTAGCCCTCCCCGAAGCGAGGTAGACCTGTTGTCCCGGAGCCGGGTAAACCTGATGTCCGCCGCCCTCCCAGGGGATTGGTAGACCGGTTGTCCTGGAGCCGGATACACCTGATGTCCGCCGCCCTCCCCGGGGAGAGGTAGATTGGTTGTTCCGGAGCCGGGTAGACCTGGTGTCCGCCGCTGGCCCTGGAGCAAGGTAAACTCATTTCCCCCGCGACCGGCCACCTCGACTCTGCGGAACCCTCTCTGGCGGCACGCACGCCCAAGAGCCGGGTCGACCCGGAGTCCGCCGCCCTCCCAGTAGCAAGGCAAACCCGTCACACCCGCGACCGTCTGCCTCGACTCTGTGGCGCCCTCCCCGGCAGCCCGCCGGCCTTGAAACCGGGTCGACCTTGTGTCTGCCGCCCTCCCCGGAGAGAGGTAGAACTGTTGTCCCGGAGCCGGGTAGACCTGATGTCCGCCACCGGCCTCGGAGGGAGGTCAAATCGTTGTCACCGCGACCGGCCACCTCGACTTGGCGGCGCCCTCCCCGGCGGCACGCCCACCCAGGAGCCAGGTAGACCCGGTGTCCGCCGCTCTCCCCGGAGCGAGGCAGACCTCTTACGCCTTGCGATCGGCCGCCTCGACTCGGCGGCGTCCTCTCCTGCGGAAACCTGGCTTTGGAGCCGGGTCGACCCGGTGTCCGCTGAACTCCCCGTAGAGAGGCAGACCTGTCGCCCCCCGCGACCGGACGCCTCGACTCGGCGGCGCCCTCTTCGGCGGCACGCCGGCCCCGGTGTCAGGTCGACCCGGTGTCCGCCGCCCTCCCCGTAGCGTGGCAGACAACTTGCCCCGCGACCGGCCGCCTCGATTTGGCGGCACCCTACCCGGCGGCACGCCGGCCCTGGAGCCGGGTCGACCCGGTGTCCGCCGCCCTCCGTGGAAAGAGGTAGAACTGTTGTCCCGGAGCCGGGTAGACCTGATGTCCGCCGCCTGCCCGAGAGCGAGGTCGACTTGTTTTCCCCGCGACCGGCCGCCTCGACTTAGTGGTGCCCTCCCTGGCAGAATGCCCGCTTTGGTGCCGGGTCGACCCGGTGTCCGCCGCTCTCCCCGGAGCGAGGCAGACCCTTTACCCCTCGCGAATGGCTGCCTCGACTCGGCGGCGTCCTCTCCTGCGGCACCCTGGCCTTGGAGCCGGGTCGACCCGGTGTCCGCCGCCCTCTCTGGAGCGAGGGAGACCCGTCGCACCCCGCGACCGGCCACCTCAACTCGGTGGCTCCCTCCCCGGCGGCACGTCCGCCCCGAAGTCGGGTCGACCCTATGTCTGCCCCCCACCCCGGAGCGAGGCAGGACCAGTTGCTCCCGCGACCAGCCGCCTCGACTCAGCGGCGCCATCCCCGGCGGCACACCGGCACCGGAGCCGGCTCGACCCGGTGTCCGCCGCCCACCCTTGATCAAGGTAGACCTGTTATCCCGGAGCCGGGTAAACCTGGTGTCCGCCGCCGGCCCCAGAGCAAGGCAGACCCGTTGCGCCCGCGGCCGGCCGCCTCGATTTGGCGGCGCCCTCCTTGACAACACGACGGCCCCGGAGCCGGGTCCACACAATGTCCGCTGCCCAGCCTGGAGCGATGCAGACTTGTTGCCCCCCGCCACCGGCCGCCTCGAGTCGGCGGCATCCACTCCGGCGGCACCCTGGCCCCGTAGCCAGGTCGACCCGGTGTCGTCCGCCCTCCCCAGAGGGAGGTAGACCTGTTGTCCCGGAGCCGGGTAGAAGTGATGTCCACCACCGTCCCCAAAGCGAGGTAGACACGTTGCCCCCTCAACCGGCCGCCGCGACTCGACTGAGCCCTCCCTGGCAGCACGCCGGCCCCGGAGCCCGGTCGACCCGGTGTCCGTAGCTCTCCCCGGAGCGAGGTAGACCTGTTGTCCCAGAGCTGGGTAAACCTGATGTCCGCCGCCCTCCCAGGGGATCGGTAGACCGGTTGTCCTGGAGCCGGATACACCTGATGTCCGCCACCATCCCCGGGGAGAGGTAGACCGGTTGTCCTGGAGCCGGGTAGACCTGGTGTCCGCCGCTGGCCCTGGAGCAAGGTAAACTCATTTCCCCCGCGACCGGCCGCCTCGACTATGCGGAACCCTCTCCGGCGGCACGCACGCTCCAGAGCCGTGTCGACCCAGTGTTCGCTACACTCCCCCTAGCGAGGCAGACCTGTCGCCCCCCGCGTGCGGCCGCCTCGACTCGGTGGCGCCCTCTTCGGCGGAACCCTGGCCCCGGAGCCGGGTCGACCTGATGTCCGCTGCCCTCCCCGGAGCAAGGCAGACACATTGCACCGGCTACCAGCCGCCTCGACTCGGCAGCGTCCTCTTCGGCGGCACCCTGGCTTCGGAGCCAGGTCGACCCGGTGTCCGCTGCCCTCCCCGGAGAGAGGTAGACCTGTTGTCTTGGAGCCAGGTAAACCTGACATTCGCCGCCGGCCCCAGAGCAAGGTAGAGCTGTTGTTTCGGAGCCGGGTAGACCTGGTGTCCGCTGCCGGCCCCGGATCAAGGCAGACCCCTTGCGCCCGCGGCGGGCCGCCTCGATTTGGTGGCGCCTTCCCCGGCGACACACCGGCCCCGGAGCCGGGTCCACACAATGTCCGCTGCCCTGCCTGGAGCGATGCAGACTTGTTGCTTCCCGCCGCCGGCCGTCTCGAGTCGGCGGTGTCCACTCCGGCGGCACCCTGGCCCCGTAGCCGGGTCGACCTGGTGTCCGCAGCCCTCCCCGGAGAGAGGTAGAACTGTTGTCCCGGAGCCGAATCGACCAGGTGTCCTCCGCCCTCCCCGGAGGGAGGTAGACCTGTTGTCCCGGAGCCGGGTAGAACTGATGTCTGCCGCCGTCCCCGGAGCGAGGTAGACGCGTTGCCCTTGCAACCGGCCGCCTCGATTTGGCGGCGCCCTCCCCGGCGGCATGCCCGACCTGGAGCCGTGTCGACCCGGTGGCCGCCGCCCTCCCTGTAGCAAGGCAGACCCGTTGCCCCCGCGACCGGCCGCCGCGACTCGACTGAGCCCTCCCTGGCGGCACGTCCGCCCCTGATTTGGCTCGACCCAGTGTCTGCCACCCTCCCCGGAGCGAGGTAGACCTGTTGTCCCGGAGCCGGGTAAACCTGATGTCCGCCGTCCTCCCCGGGGAGAGGTAGACTGGTTGTCCCGGAGCTGGATAGAGCTGATGTCCGCCGCCGGCCCCGGAGCGAGGCAGACCCGTTGCGCCTCGCGACCGGCCGCCTCGATTTGACGGCGCCCTCCCCGGCTTCACGCTCGCACCTGAGCCGGGTAGACCCGGTGTCCACCGCTCTCCCCGGAGCGAGGCAGACCCGTTGCGCCTCACGACCGGCCGCCTCGACTCGGCGGCGTCCTCCCCAGCGGCACCCTGGTTTTGGACCGGGTCGACCCAGTGTCCGCCGCCCTCGCCGTAGTGAGGCAGACCTGTCGCCATCCGTGACCGGCCGCCTCGAATCGGCGGCGCCCTCCTTGGCGGCACGCCCGCCCAGGAGCCAGGTCGACCCAGGGTCAGCCGCCCTACTCGTAGCGAGGCGGACACGTTGCCCCCGCGGCCAGCCGCCTCGACTCGGCGGCGTCCTCCCAGGCGGCACGCCGGCCACGGATTCGGGTCGACCCGGTGTCTGCCGTCCTCCCCGGAGGGAGGCAAACACGTCGACCCCGTGCCTGGCCGTTTCGACTCAGCGACGCCCTCTTCGGCTGCACCCTGGCCCAGGAGCCGGTTCGATGCGCTTTCCGCCGCCCTCCCCGGAGAGAGGTAGACGTGTTTTCCCGGAGCCGGGTACACCTGATGTCCGCCGCCTGCCCTGGAGTGAGGTAGACCTGTTGTCGTGGAGTCAGGTAGACCTGGCCCTCGCCGTCAGCCCTGCAGCCTGGTAGACCCATTGCCCTTGCGACCGGCCGCCTCGACTTGGCGGCGCCCTCCTTGGCGACACGCTGGCCCCGGAGCCGGGTCCACGCAATGTCCGCTGCCCTGCCTGTAGCGATGCAGACTTGTTGCCCCCGTGACCGGCCGCCTCGACTCGGCGGCGCCCTCCCCGGCGGCATGCCGGCCACTTAGCTGGGTCGACCCGGTGTCCGCCGCGCTCCCCGGAGAGAGGTAGACCTGTTGTCCCGGAGCCGGGTAGACCTGATGTCCGCCTCTCTCCCCGGAGCGAGGAAGACCCGTTGCCCCTCGCGAACGGCCGCCTCGACTCGGCGGTGTTTTCTCTGGCGGCACCCTGTCCTTGGAGCCGGTTTGACCTCATGTCCGCTGCCCTCCCCATAACGAGTCAGACATGTCGCCCCCCGTGACCAGCCGCCTCGAGTCGCTGTCGCCCTTTACGGCAGCACGCTGGCCCTCGTGTCATGTCCACCCAGTGTCCGCCGCCCTCCCCGTATCGAGGCAGACACCTTGCCCCCCGCGACTCGTCGGCGCCCTCCCCGGGGCGAGGTAGACCTTTTTCCCCGGATGCGGGAAAACCTGATGTCCGCCACCCTCCCCGGAGAGAGGCAGACCTGTTGTCCCGGAGCTGGGTAGACCTGATGTCCGCCGCCGGCCCCAGAGCGAGGTAGACTCGTTGTCACCGCGATCGGGCGCCTCGATTTGGCGACGCCCTCCCAGGCTTCACGCCCGCATTGGAGCCGGGTCGACCCGGTGTCCGCCACCCTCCCTGGAGCGAGGCAAACCTGTTGCCCCCCGCGACCGGCCGCCTCGACTCGGCGTCGCCTTCTATGGAGGCATGCCAACCCCGGAGTCGGGTCGACCCGGTGTCCGCCGCTTTCCCTGTAGCGAGGGAGACCCGTCACACCCCGCGACCGGCCGCATCGACTCGGCGGCGCCCTCCTTGGCGGCACGTCCGCCCCGGAGTCGGGTCGACCCGGTGTCCGCCCCCCACCCCGTAGCGAGGCAAACACATCGCCCCCGGACCGGCCGCCTCGACTCTGCGGCGCCCTCCCCGGCGGCCCACCGGCCTTGAAACTGGGTCGACTTGGTGTCTGCCGCCCTCTCCGGAGAGAGGTAGAACTGTTGTCCCGGAGCCGGGTAGAAATGATGTCCACCGCCGGCCCCGGAGCGAGGTCAAGTCGTTGCCCTCGCAACCGGCCGCCTCGACCTAACGGCGCCCTCCCTTGCGGCACCCTGGCTTTGGAGCCGGGTCGACCCGGTGTCCGCTGAACTGCCCGTAGCGAGGCAGACCTTTTGCCCCCACGAGACCGGCCGCCTCGACTCGGCGGCGCCCTCTACGGCGGCACGCCGGCCCCGGTGTCAGGTCGACCCGGTGTCCGCCACCCTCCCCGTAGCGTGGCAGACAACTTGCCCCCGCGACCGGCCGCCTCGACTTGGCGGCGCCCTACCCGGCGGCACCCCGGCCCTGGAGCCGGGTAGACCCGGTGTCCGCCGCCCTCCGTGGAGAGAGGTAGAATTGTTGTCCCGGAGCCGGGTAGACCTGATGTCCGCCGCCGGCCCCAGAGCGAGGTCGACTTGTTGTCCCCGCGACTGGCCGCCTCGACTTAGCGGTGCCCTCCCCGGCGGCATGCCCGCTTCGGTGCCGGGTCGACTCGGTGTTTGCCGCTGTCCCCGGAGCGAGGCAGACCCTTTACCCCTCGCGAATGGCTGCCTCGACTCGGCGGCGTCCTCTCCTGCGGACCCTGGCCTTGGATCCGGGTCGACCCGGTGTCCGCCGCCCTCTTTGGAGCGAGGCAAACCTGTCGCCCCCCGCGACCAGCCGCCTCGACTCGGTGTCGCCTTCTATGGAGGCATGCCAACCCCGGAGTCGGGTCAACCCTGTGTCCGCCGCCCACCCTTGATCGAGGTAGACCTGTTATTCTGGTGCCGGGTAGACCTGGTGTCCGCTGCCGGCCTTGGAGCCAGGTAGACCCGTTGCCCCCACAACTGGCCGCCTCGACTCTGCGGCACCCTCCCTGGCAACACGCCCGCCCTGGAGCCGGGTCCACCCGGTGTCCGCCGTCCTCCCTCTGAGCGAGGTAGTCCTGTTGACCCGGAGCCGGGTCGACCTGATTTCTGCCGCCGGCCCCGGAGGGAGGTAGACCTGTTGTTCCGGTTCCGGGTAGACCTGGTGTCCGCCGCCAGCCTCGAAGCGTGGTAGATCTGTTGCTCTTGCGACCGGTCTTCTCAGTGGCGCCCTCCTCATTGGCAAGCCGGCCCCGGAGCCGGGTCAACCCGGTGTCCGCCGCCCTACCTGGAGCGAGGCAGATCTGTTGCCCCGCGACCGTCTGCCTCAACTCGGCGGCAAGCCGGCCCCAGAGCCGGTTCGACACGGTTTCTGCCGCCTGCCCCGGAGCAAGGTAGACCTGATGTCTTGGAGCAGGGTAGACCTGATGTCCGCCGCCGGCCCCGGAGCAAGGTAGAGCTGTTGTTCCAGAGCCGGGTAGACCTGGTGTCCGCCGCTGGACCCGGAGCGATGTAGACCCGTTCCCCCTGTGACCGACATCCTTGGCTCTGCGGCGCCCACCTTGGCTGCACACTTGCTTTGGAGCCGCTAGGACCCGGTGTCCGCTGCCCTTCCCCGAGCGAGGCAGTCCTTTCGCCCTCCGTGACCATCCTCCTCGACGCTGCGGCGCCCTCCCGGGCGGCACGCTGACTCTGGAGCCGGGTTGACCCGGTGTCCGCCGCCCTCCCCGGAGCGAGGTAGACCTCTTGTCCCGCAGCCGGTCAGACCTGGTGTCCGCCGACAGCTTTGGAGCGAATTAGATCCGTTGCCCCTGCGACCGGCCACCTCGATTCTGCGGCGCCCTCCCTGGCGGCACGCCCGCCCCAAAGCCGAGCCGACCCGGTGTCCGCCACACTCCCCGGAGCGAAGCAGACCCGTAACCCCCACGACCGACCGCCTCGACTCGGCGGCTCACTCCAAGGCGGCACGCCGGCCACAGAACCCGGACGACCCGGTTTCCGCTGCCCTCCCCAAAGCGAGGCAGAACCCTCGCCCCCGCGACCGGCCGCCTCGACTCGGCGGTGTCATCCCCGGCCCCGGAGCCGTGTCCACACAATGTCCGCAGCCCTGCCTGGAGCGATGCAGACTTGTTGCCACCTGCGACTGGCTGCCTCGACTCGGCGGCGCCCTCCCCATCGGCACGCCGGCTCCGGAGCCGGGTCGACCTGGTGTCCGCCGCCCTCCCCGGAGCGAGGCAGACCCGTTGTCCAGGAGAAAGGTAGACCTGATATCCGCCGCCGGCCCCAGAGCGAGGTAAACCCGTTGCCCCCGCGACCGGCCGCCTCGACTTGGTGGCGCCCTCCCAGGTGACACGCTGGCTCCGGAGCCGGGTCCACACAATGTCCGCTACCCTGCCTGGAGCGATGCAGACCCGTCGCCCCCCGCGACCAGCCGCCTCGAGTCGGCGTTGCCCTTTACGGGAGCACGCCGGCCCCTGTGTCAGATCAACCCAGTGTCCGCCGCCCTCTTCTTATCGAGGCAGACACCTTGCCCCCCTGCGACCGACTGCCTCGACTCAACGGCGCCCTCCACGGCGACGCGCCGGCCCCGGAGCCGGGTCGACCCGGTGTCCGCCGCCCTCCCCAGAGTGAGGCAGACACCATGCACCCGCCACCGACGGCCTCGACTTGGCGGCGTCCTCCCCGACAATACGACAACCCCGGAGCCGGGCCGACTTGATATCCACCGCCCTCCCCAGAGCAAGGCTGAACCGTTCTCCAGGAGCCAGGTAGACCTGATATCCGCCGCCGGCCCCAGAGCGAGGTAAACCCGTTGCCCCCGCGACCGGCCACCTCGACTTGGCGGCGCCCTCCCAGGCGACACGCCGGCTCCGGAGCCGGGTCTACACAATGTCCGCTACCCTGCCTGGAGCGATGCAGACCCGTTGCCCTCCGCGACTGGCCGCCTTGACACGGCGGCGTCCTCTCCGGAGGCACCCTGTCCTTGGAGCCGGGTGAAACCCGTGTCCGCCGCCCTTCCCGTAGCGAGTCAGACCCGTCGCCCCCCGCGACCAGCCGCCTCGAGTCGGCGTTGCCCTTTACGGCAGCACGCCGGCCCCTGTGTCAGGTCAACCCGGTATCCGCCGCCCTCTCCTTATCGAGGCAGACACCTTGCCCCCCTGCGACCGACTGCCTCGACTCAACGGCGCCCTCCACGGCGACACGCCGGCCCCAAAGCTGGGTCGACCCGGTGTCCGCCGCCCTCCCCGGGGTGAGGCAGACACCATGCACCCGCGACCGACGGCCTCGACTTGGCGGCGTCTGCCCCGACAAGACGACAACCCCGGAGCCAGGCCGACTTGATATCCACCGCCCTCCCCGGAGCAAGGCTGAACCGTTCTCCAGGAGCCACGTAGACCTGATATCCGTAGCCGGCCCCAGAGCGAGGTAAACCCGTTGCCCCCGCGACCGGCCGCTTCGACTTGGCGGCGCACTCCCAGGCGACACGCCGGCTCCGGAGCCGGGTCCACGCAGTGTCCGCTGCCCTGCCTGGAGCAATGCAGACTTGTTGCCCCCTGCGACTGGCCGCCTCAACTCGGCGGCGTTTTCTCCGGAGGCACCCTGTCCTTGGAGTCGGGGCAACCCCGTGTCCATCGCCCTTCTCGTAGCGAGTCAGACCTGTCGCCCCCCGCCACCAGCTGCTTCGAGTCGGCATCACCCTTTACGGCAGCACGCCGGCCCCTGTGTCAGGTCAACCTGGTGTCCGCCGCCCTCTCCGTATCGAGGCAGACACCTTGCCCCCCTGCGACTGACTGCCTCGACTCGATGGTGCCCTCCACGGCGACACGCCGGCCCCGGAGCTGGGTCGACCCTGTGTCCACTGCCCTCCCCAGAGCGAGGCAGAGCCGTTGCCCCTGTGACCAGCCGCCTCGACTCGGCGGCGCCATCCCCGGCAGCACGCCGGCCCCAAAGCCGGGTCGACCCTATGTCCGCCGCCCTCTCCGTAGCGAGGCAAACACGTCGCCCCCGGGACCGGCCGCCTCGACTGTGCGGCGCCCTCTCGGACGGCACGCCAAACCCGGAGCCGGGACGACTCGATGTCTGCCGCCCTCCACGAGACGAGGCAGACACGTTGCATCCGAGACCAAGCGGGTCGACTTGGCGATGCCCTCCCCGACGGCACACCCGTCCCGGAGCCGGGTAGACCCGGTGCATGCCGCCCTCCCCGAAGCGAGGTAGACCTGTTGTCCCACAGCCGGGTAAACCTGATGTCCGCCGCCCTCCCCGGCAAGAGGTAGACCTGTTGTCCCGGAGCCAGATAGACCTGATGTCCGCCGCCGGCCCCGGAGTGAGGTAGACTTGTTGCCATTGCTACCAGACGCCACGATTTGGCAGTGCCCTCCTTGGCTTTATGCCCGCACCGGAGCCGGGTCGACCCGGTGTCCGCCGCTCTCCTCAGAGATCGGTAGACCTGTTGCGCCCGCAACCGGCTGCCTCGACTCGGCGGCGCCCTCTACAACGGCACGCCGGCCCCGGAGTCATTTCGACCCGGTGTCTGCCGCCCTCCCCGTAGCGAGGCAGACACGTTGCCCCCGCGACCGGCCGCCTTGGCTCGGCGGAGCAATCTCAGGCGGCACCCTGGCCCCTAAGCCTGATCGACCCGGGGTCCTCCGCCCTCCCCGGAGAGAAGTAGACCTGTTTTCCCGGAGCCGGGTAGACCTGATGTCCGCCACTGGCCGAGGAGAGAGGAAAACCTGTTGCCCCGGAGCCGGGTAAACCTGATGTCTTCCGCCGTCCCCGTAGCGAGGCAGACCCGTCGCCCCCCGCGACCGGCCGTCTCGACTCGGCAAAGCCCTCCCCGGCAGCACGTCCGCCCTGGAGTCGAGGCGACCCAGTGTGCGCCGCGCTCCCTGTAGTGAGGCAGACCCGTTGCCTTGCGACCGGCCGCTGCTACTCGACTGAGCTTTCCCTGGCAGCCCGCCGGCTCCGGAGCCAGGTAGACGCCGTGTCCGCCGCCCTCCCCGGAGCGAGGTAGACCTGTTGTCCCGCAGCTGGGTAAACCTGATGACCGCCACCCTCCCTGGGGAGAGGTAGACCTTTTGTCTCGGAGCCGGGTAGACCTCATTTCCGCCGCCGGCCCCGGAGCGAGGTAGACTCGTTGCTATTGCGACCGGGCGCCGCAATTTGGCGGCGCCTTCCCTGGCTTTATGCCCGCACCTAAGCCGGGTCGACTGGTGTCCGCTGCCCTCCCCGGAGACAGGCAGACCTGTTGCGCCTCGCGACCGGCCGCCTCGACTTGGCGGCGCAATCTCAGGCGCCACCCTGGCCTCTAAGCCGGTTAGACCTGGGGTCCTCCGCCCTCCCCGGAGAGATGTAGAACTCTTTTCCCGGAGCCGGATAGACCTGATGTCCGCCGCCGTCCCCGGAACGAGGTAGACCTGTTGCCCCGGAGCCGGGTAAACCTGATCTCCTCCGCCGTCCCCGGAGCGAGGTAGACATGTGGTTCCGGAGCCGGGTAGACCTGGTGTCCGCCGCCGGCCCCGGAGATCGGTAGACCCGTTGCGCCCGCAACCGTCCGTCTCGACTCGACGACGCCCTCCCCGGCGACACGCTGACTCCGGAGCCGGGTTGACCCGGTGTCCGCCGCCCTCCCCGGAGCGAGGTAGACCTCTTGTCCCGCAGCCGGGCAGACCTGGTGTCCGCCGACGGCTTTGGAGCGAATTAGATCCGTTGCCCCTGCGACCGGCCACCTCGATTCTGCGGCGCCCTCCCCGGCGGCACGCCCGCCCCAAAGCCGAGCCGACCCGGTGTCCGCCGCACTCCCCGGAGCGAAGCAGACCCGTAACCTCCACGACCGACCACCTCGACTCGGCGGCTCACTCCAAGGCGGCACGCCGGCCCCAGAACCCGGACGACCCAGTTTCCGCTGCCCTCCCCAAAGCGAGGCAGAACCGTCGCCCCCGTGACCGGCCGCCTCGACTCGGCGGCGTCATCCCTGGCAGCACGCCGGTTCCGGAGCCGGGTCGACCCGGTCTCCGCCGCCCTCCCCGTAGTGAGGCAGACCCGTTGCCTCTGCGACTGTCCGCCTCGACTCAGTGGCGCCCTCCCTGGCGGCACGCCGGCCCTGGAGCCGGGTTGACCTGGTGTCCACCTCTTTCCCCGGAGCGAGGCAGACCCGTTGCACCCGCGACCGGCCACCTCGACTCGGCGGCGTCCTCTTCAGCGGCACCCTGGCCCCGGAGCCGGGTCGAGTCAGTGTCCGCCGCCCTCCGCGGAGAGAGGTAAAACTGTTGTCCCGGAGCCGGGTAGACCTGATGTCCTCCGCCAGCCCCGGAGCGAAATCGAGTAGTTGCCCCATGCGACCGGGCGCCTCGACTTGGCGGCGCCCTCGCCGGCTGCACGCCTGCTTTGGAGCCGGGTCGACCTGGTGTTCGCCGCTCTCCCCGGAGCGAGGCAGAACCGTTACCCCTCGCGACTGGCTGCCTCGACTCGGCGGCGTCCTCTCCTGCGGCACCTAGGCCTTGCATCCGGGTCGACTCGGTGTTCGCTGCCCTCCCATAGCGAGGCAGACGCGTCACACCCTGCGACCGGACGCCTCGACTCGGCGGGGCCCTCCCTGGCGGCACGCCCGTCCCGGAGCCAGGACGACCCGGTGGCTGCCGCCCTCCCCGGAGCGAGGTAGACCTGTTGTCCCGGAGCCAGGAAAACCTGATATCCGCCGCTGACTCCGGAGTGAGGTAGGCCTGTTGTTCTGGAGCCGGGTAGATCGTAGACACGTTGCGCCCGCGAGCGGCCGCCTCGACTCTGCAGCGCCCTCCCCGGCAGCACGCCAAGCCCGTTGTCGGGTCGACCCTGTGTACGCCGCCCTTCCCGGAGCGAGGTAGACCTGTTGTCCCGCAGCCGGGTAAACCGGATGTCCTCCACCCTCCCCGGCGAGAGGTAGACCTGTTGTCCCGTAGCCGGGTAGACCTGATGTCCGCCGCCGGCCCCGGAGCGAGGTAGACTCGTTGCCATTGCTACCAGACGCCACGATTTGGCGGCGCCCTCCTTGGCTTTATGCCCGCACCTGAGCCGGGTCGACCCGGTGTCCGCAGCTCTCCTCGGAGAGAGGTAGACCTCGACTTAGCAGCGTCCTCCCCGGCAGCACCGTAGCCTTGGAGCCATGTCCACACGGTGTCCGCCGTCCAGCCGTTGTGAGGTAGACTTGTTGTCCCGGAGCCGGGTAGACCTGATGTCCGCCACTGGCCTTGGAGCGAGGTAGACCTGTTGCCCCGGAGCCGGGTAAACCTGATGTCCTCCGCCGTCCCCGGAGCGAGGTAGACCTGTTGTTCCGGAGCCGGGTAGACCTGGTGTCCGCCGCCGTCCCCGTAGCGAGGCAGACCCGTTGCCCCCCGCGACCGGCAGTCTCGACTCGGCAAAGCCCTCCCCGGCGGCACGTCCGCCCCGGAGTCGAGGCGACCCAGTGTCCGCCGCGCTCCCCGTAGCGAGGCAGACCCGTTGCCTTGCGACCGGCCGCTGCTACTCGACTGAGCTTTCCCTGGCAGCACGCCGGCTCCGGATCCGGGTCGACCCCGTGTCCGCCACCCTCCCCGGAGCGAGGTAGACCTTTTGTCCCGGAGCCGGGTAGACCTGATGTCCACTGCCGGCCCCGGAGCGAGGTAGACTCGTTGCTATTGCGACCGGGCGCCACGATTTGACGGCGCCCTCCCTGGCTTTATGCCCGCACCGGAGCCAGGTCGACCGGTGTCCGCTGCCCTCCCCGGAGAGAGGCAGACCTGTTCGCCTCGCGACCGGCCGCCTCGACTTGGTGGCGCAATCTCAGGCGGCACCCTGGCCCCTAAGCCGGTTCGACCCGGTGTCCTCCGCCCTCCCCGGAGAGAAGTAGACCTGTTGTCCCAGAGTCGGGTAGACCTGATGTCTGCTGCCGGCCCTGGAGCAAGGTAGACCTGTTGCCCCGGAGCCGGGTAAACCTGATGTCCTCCGCCGTCCCCGGAGCGAGGTAGACATGTTGTTCCGGAGCCGGGCAGACCTGATGTCCGCCACTGGCCCCGGAGCGAGGTAGACCTGTTGCCCCGGAGCCGGGTAAACCTGATGTCCTCCGCCGTCCCCGGAGCGATGTAGACCCGTTGTCCCTGCGACCAACAGCCTTGACTCGGCGGCGCCCACCCCGGCGGCTGCCCTCCCCGGAGCGAGGCAGTCCTTTCGCCCTCCGCGACCATCCGCCTTGTCTCGGAGGCGCCCTACCTGGCAGCACGCCGGCCCCGGGTTGACTTGGTGTCCGCCGCCCTCCCCGGAGCGAGGTAGACCGGTTGTCCCGCAGTCGGGTAGACCTGGTGTCCGCCGCCGACCCTGGAGCGAGGTAGACACGTTGACCCCGCGACTGGCCACCTCGACTCTGCGGCGCCACCCCCGGCGGCACGCCCGCCCCGGAGCCGCCACGACCCGGTGTCCGCTGCACTCCCTGGAGCGAAGCAGACCTGTTGCCCTCCGCGACCAACCGCCTCCAGTCGGTGTTCCCCTCTACAACAGCATGCTGGCCCTGGTGTCATGTCGACCCGGTGTCCGCCGCCATCCCCGGAGCGAGGTAGACCTGGTGTCTGGGAGCCAGGTAAACCTGATGTCCGCTGCCGTCCCCGGAGCGAGGTAGACCTGTTGTTCCAGAGCCGGGTAGACCTCGGGTGCGCTGCTGGCCCCGGATATCAGTAGACCCGTTGCGCTCGCGACCGGTCGCCTCGACTAAGCGGCGCCCTCCCCGGCGACACGCCAACCCCGGGTTCGGGTCGACCCGGTGTCCACAGCCCGACCCGTAGCGAGGCAGACCCGTCGCACCCCTTGACCGGCCGCCTCGACTCGGCGGCGCCCTCCACGGCAGCACGTCCGCCCCGGAGTCGGGTCAACCCGCTGTCTGCCGTCCCCAAAGCGAGGCAGACCCATTGCACCCGCGACCGGCCGCCTCGACTTGGCTGCGTCCTCCCCGGAGAAACGCCGGCCTTGGAGGAGGGTCCACACAATGTCCGCTGCCCTGCCTTCAGCGATGCAGACTTGTTGCCCCCCGCGACCGGCCGCCTCGACTCAGCTGCACCCACCCTGGTGGCACGCCGGCTTTGGAGCTGGGTGGACCCGGTGTCCGCCGTCCTCCCCGGGGTGAGGCAGACACGTTGCACCCGCGACCGGCCGACTCGACTCGGCGGCGTCCACTCCCGCGGCACCCTGGCCCCGTAGCCAGGTCGACCCGGTGTTCGCCGCCCTCCCCGGAGAGAGGTAGACATGTTGTCCCGGAGCCGGGTAGACCTGATGTCCGCCGCCATCCCCGGAGCGAGGTAGACTCGTTGCCCCCGCTACCGGGCGCCTCGACTTGGCGCTGCCCTCCCCGGCGGCACGCCCGCCCTGGAGCCGGGTCCACCTGGTGTCCGCCGTCCCCCTCAGAGCGAGGCAGACCCTTTGCACCCACGACCGGCCGCCTTGACTCGGCGGCGTAATTTCAGGCGGCACCCTGGCCCCGGAGCCAGTTTGACCTGGGGTCCTCCGCCCTCCCCGGAGAGAAGTAGACCTGTTGTCCCAGAGCCGAGTAGACCTGTTGTCCCGGAGCCGGGTAGACCTGATTTCCGCCGCCGTCTCCAGAGCGAGGTAGACTCGTTGCCCCCGTGACCGGCCGCTTCGAGTCGGTGTCGCCCTCTACGGCAGCATGCTGGCCCTGGTGTCAGTTCGACCCGGTGTGCGCCGCCATCCCCGTATCAAGGCAGACACCTTGCCCCCCACGACCGGCCACCTCGACTCGGCGGCGTCTTCCCCGGCGGCACGCCAGCCCCGGAGTCGGGTCGACCCGGTGGCTGCCGCCCTCCCCGGAGCGAGGTAGACCTGGTGTCTGGGAGCCAGGTAAACCTGATGTCCGCTGCCGTCCCCGGAGCGAGGTAGACCTGTAGTTCCAGAGCCGGGTAGACCTCGGGTGCGCTGCTGGCCCCGGATATCAGTAGACCCGTTGCGCTCGCGACCGGTCGCCTCGACTAAGCGGCGCCCTCCCCGGCGACACGCCAACCCCGGGTTCGAGTCGACCCGGTGTCCACAGCCCAACTCGTAGCGAGGCAGACCCGTCGCACCCCTTGACCAGCCGCCTCGACTCGGCGGCGCCCTCCCCGGCGGCACGCCCGCCCTGGAGCCGGGTCCACCCAATGTCCGCCGTCCCCCTCGGAGCGAGGCAGATACGTTGCCCCCGCGACCGGCCGCCTTGAGTCGGCGGCGTAATTTCAGGCGGCACCCTGGCCCCGGAGCCAGTTTGACCTGGGGTCCTCCGCCCTCCCTGGAGAGAAGTAGACCTGTTGTCTTAGAGCCGAGAAGACCTGATGTCCGCCGCTGGCCCCGGAGCGAGGTAGACATGTTGTTTCAGAGCCGGGTAGACCTGGCGTCCGCCGCCGGCCCTGGAGTTCGGTAGACACGTTGCGCCCTCAACCAGCCACCTTGACTCGGCGGCGCCCTCCCCGGCGACACACCAGCCCCGGAGTTGGGTCGACCCTGGTTCTGCCGCCCTCCCCGTAGCGAGGCAGACCCGTCGCCCTTCGCGATTGACTGTCTCGACTCGGCGGCGCCCTCCACAGCGACACGCCAGCCCCAGAGTCGGGTCGACCCGGTGTCCACCGCCCTCCCCGGAGTGAGGCAGACCCATTGCCCCCACGACCAGCCGCCTCGACTGTGCAGCGCCATCCCCGGTGGCACGCCGGCCTTGGATCCGGGTCGACCCGGTGTCCGCCGCCCTCCCAGTAACGAGGCAAACACATCGCCCCCAAGACCGGCCGCCTCGACTCTGCGGCGCCCTCCCCGACTGAATGTCAACCCCGGATCCGAGTCGACCCGGTGGCTGCCGCCCTCCCCGGAGCGAGGTAGACCTGTTGTCCCGGAGCCGGGTAGACCTGATTTCCGCCGCCGTCCCCAGAGCGAGGTAGACTCGTTGCCCCCGCGACCGGTTGCTTCGAGTCGGTGTCGCCCTCTACGGCAGCACGCTGGCCCTGGTGTCATGTCGACGCGGTGTCCGCCGCCATCACCGTATCGAGGCAGACACCTTTCCCCCCGCGACCGGCCACCTCGACTCGGCGGCGTCTTCCCCGGCGGCACGCCAACCCCGGGTTCGGGTCGACCCGGTGTCCACAGCCCGACCCATAGCGAGGCAGACCCGTTGCACCCCTTGACCGGTCGCCTCGACTCGGTGGCGCCCTCCACGGCGGCACGTCCGCCCCAGAGTCGGGTCAACCCGCTGTCCGCCGTCCCCAGAGCGAGACAGACCCCTTTCCCCCCGCGACCGGCCGCCTCGACTTGGCTGCGCCCTCCCCGGCGACACGCCGGCCCCGGAGGAGGGTCCACACAATGTCCGCTGCCCTGCCTTCAGCGATGCAGACTTGTTGCCCCCCGCGACCGGCCGCCTTGACTCGGCTGCGCCCTCTCTGGCGGCGCGCCGGCATTGGCGCCGGGTCGATCCGGTGTCCGCCGTCCTCCCCGGGGTGAGGCAGACACGTTGCACAGCGACCGGCCGACTCGACTCGGCGGCGTCCACTCCCGCGGCACCCTGGCCCCGTAGCCGGGTCGACCCGGTGTTCGCCGCCCTCCCCGGAGAGAGGTAGACGTGTTGTCCCGGAGCCGGGACGACCCGGTGTTTGCCGCCCTCCCCGTAGTGAGTCAGACCCGTCGCCACTTGCGACCGACTGCCTCAGCTCGGCGGCACCCTCAACAGCGACACGCCGGCACCGGAGTCGGGTCGACCCGGTGTCCGCCGCCCTCCTGGGAGCGAGGCAGACCCTTTGCTCCTGCGACCAGCCGCCTCAGCTCGGCGGCGCCATCCCCGGCGGCACGCCGGCCCCAGAGCCGTGTCGATCCGGTGTCTGCCGCCCTCCCCGTAGCGAGGCAAACACGTCGTCACCAGGACCGGCCGCCTCGACTGTGGTGCCCTTCCCGACGACACGCCAAACCCGGAGTCGGGTCGACCCGGTGTCTGCCGCCCTCCCCGTAGCAAGGCAGACCCGTCGCCACCCGCGACTGACTGCCTCGACTCGGCGGCTCCCCCCAGAGCGACCCGCCGGCCCCGGAGTCGGGTCGACCCGGTGTCCGCCACCCTCCTCTGAGCGAGGCAGACCCGTTGCTCCCGCGACCAGCCGCCTTGATTCGGCGGCGCCATCCCCTGCGGCGCACCGGCTCCTAAGCCGGGTCGACCCGGTGTCTGCCGCCCTCCCCGTAGCGAGGCAAACACTTCGCCCCCGGGACCGGCCGTCTCAACTCGGCGGCGCCCTCCCTGGCGGCACGCCTGCCCTGGAGCCGGGTCCACCCGGTGTCCGCCGTTTTCCCTCGAGCGAGGTAGTCCTGTTGCCCTGGAGCCGGGTAGACCTGATTTCCGCCGCCGGCCCCGGAGCGAGGTAGACCTGTTGTTCCGGTGCCGAGTAGACCAGGTGTTTGCTGCCAGCCTCGAAGCGCGGTAGACCCGCTGTTCTTGCGACTGGTCGACTCGGTGGTGCCCTCCTCGGCGGCAAGCCGGCTCTGGAGCCGGGTCTACCCGGTGTCCGCCGCCCTACTCAGAGCGAGGCAGATCTCTTGCCCCCGCGAATGTCTGTCTCAACTCGGCGGCGCCCTCGCCGGCGGCAAGCCGGCCCCAGAGCCGGTTCGACACGGTTTCCGCCACCCTCCCCAGAGAGAGGTAGACCAGTTTTCCCGGAGCCGGGTACACCTGATGTTTGCCGCCTGCCCTGGAGCGAGGTAGACCTGTTGTCCTGGAGCAGGGTAGACCTGATGTCCGCCGCCGGCCCCGGAGCAAGGTAGATCTGTTGTTCCGGAGCCGGGTAGACCTGGTGTCCGCCTCCGGACCCGGAGCGATGTAGACCCATTGCCCCTGCGACCGACAGCCTCGAATCGGCAGTGGCCACCCCGGCTGCAGGCCCGCCCCGGAGCCGGGAGGACCCGCTGTCCGCCGCCCTCCTCGTAGCGAGGCAGTTCTTTTGCCCTCTGCGACCATCCGCCTCGACACGGCGGCGTCCTACCAGGGGGCACGCCGGCCCCGGAGCCGGGTTGACCCGGTGTGCGCCGCCCTCCCCGGAGAGAGGTAGACCTCTTGTCCTGCAGTCGGGTAGACCTGGTGTCGGCCGCCGGCTGTGGAGCCAGGTAGACCCGTTGCCCCCGCGACCAGCCGCCTCGACTCGGCGGCGTCCACTCTGGCGGCACCCTGGCCCCATAGCCATGTAGACCCCTTGTCCGTCGCCCTCCCTTGAGCGAGGTAGACCTGTTGTCCTGGAGCCGGGTAGACCTGGTGTACACCGCCGACGTCCCTGGAGCGAGGTAGACTTGTTGCCTTTGCGACCGGGCGCGTCGACTTGGCGATGCCCTCCCCGACGGCACGCCCGTCCCGGAGCAGGGTCGACCCAGTGGCTGCCGCCCTCCCCGTGGCGAGGCAAACCCGTCGCCCCCGCGACCGGCCGCTTCGACTCTGCGGCGCCATCCCCAACGGCACGCCAACCCCGGAGCTGGGCCGACCCGATATCCGTCGCTCTCCCCGGAGTGAGGCAGACCCGTTGCCACCTCGATCAGCCGCCTCGACTCGGCGGCGCCATTCCCGGCTCCATGTTGGCCCTGGAGCCAGGTCGACCCAGAGTCCGCCGCCCTCCTTTGAGCGAGGTAGACCTGTTATCCCGGAGCCGGGTAGACCTGGTGTCCACCGCCGGCCCTGGAGCGAGGCAGACTCGTTGCGCCCACGACCGGTCGCCTCGATTGGCTGCGCCCTCCCCGGCGACACGCCGGCCCCAGAGCCGGGTCCACACAATGTCCGCTGCCCTGCCTGGAGCGATGCAGACTTGTTGCCACCCGCGACCGGCCGCCTCGACTCGGCGGCGTCCTCCCCGGGTTGAGGCAGACACCATGCACCCGCGACCGATGGCCTCGACTTGGCGGCGACCGCCCTGACGGCACGCCAACCCCGGAGCCAAGCAGATCCGATATTCGCCGCCCTCCCCGGAGCGAGGCAGATTCGTTTTCGCGGAGCCAGGTAGACCTAATATCCGCCGCTGGCCCCAGAGCGAGGTAAACCCGTTGCACCCGACACCGGCCGCCTCGACTTGGCGGCGCCCTCCCAGGCGACGCGTCGGCTCCGGAGCCGGGTCCACACAATGTCCGATGCCCTGCCTGCAGCGATGCAGACCCGTTGCCCCCCACGACCGGCCGCCTCGACTCGGCTTCGTCCTCTTTGGGGGCACCCTGCCCTTGGAGCCGGGTCGACTCTGTGTCTGCCGCCCTCCGCGGAGAGAGGTAGAACTGTTGTCCCAGAGCCGGGTAGACCTGATGTCCGCCGCCGGCCCCGGAGCAAAGTCGACTCGTTGCCCCATGCGACAGGGCGCCTCGACTTGGCGGCGCCCTCCCCGGCGGCACGCCCGCTTTGGAGCCGGGTAGACCCGGTGACTGCCGCTCTCCCCGGAGCGAGGCAGACCCATCGCACCCTGTGACCGACCGTCTCGAGTCAACGGCGTCCTTCCCGGCGGCACGCCCGTCCCGGAGCCGGGACGACCCAGTGGCTGCCGCCCTCCCCGGAGCAAGGTAGACCTGTTGTCCCGGAGCCAGGAAAACCTGATGTCCGCCGCCATCCCCGGAGCAAGGTAGACCTGTTGTTCCAGAGCCGGGTAGATCGTAGAAAGGTTGCGCCCCTGACCGGCCGCCTCGACTAGGCGGTACCCTCTCCAGCGGCACGCCAACCCCGTTGTCGGGTCGACCCGGTGTACGTTGCCCTCCCCATAGGGAGGCAGACCCGTCGTACCCTGCGACAGGCCGCCTCGACTCGGCGGCGCCCTCCCCGGCGGCACGTTCGCCCCAGAGTTGGGTCGACCCGGTGTCCGCCGCCCTCCCCGGAGCGAGGCAGACCCGTTGCCCCGCGACCAGCCGCCTCGACTCGACGGCGCCATCCCTGGCGACACGCCGGCTCCGGAGCCGGGTCCACACAATGTCCGCTGCCCTGCCTGGAGCGATGCAGACTTGTTGCCACCCGCGACCGGCTGCCTCGACTCGGCAATGCCCTCCCCGGCAGCACGCCGGCTCCGAAGCCCGATCGACCCGGTGTCCGCCGCCTTTCCCTGGGTGAGGCAGAAACCATGTACCCGCGACCGACGGCCTCGACTCGGCGGCGTCCGCACCGATGCCACGCCTAACCCGGAGCCGGGCCGACCCTATATGCACCACCCTCCCCGGAGCGAGGCAGACCCGTTGTCCCAGAGCCAGGTAGACCTGATATCCACCCGAGACCGGCTGCCTCGACTTGGCGGCGCCCTTCCAGGCGACACGCCAGCTCCGGACCCGGATCCACACAATATCTGCTGCCCTGCCTGGAGAGATGCAGACCCGTTGCCCCCCGCAACCGGCCGCCTCAATTCGGCGGCACCCTCTACGGCGGCACGCCGGCCCCGCAGTCAGGTCGACCCGGTGTCCGCCGCCATTTCCGTAGCAAGGCAGACACGTAGCCACCCGCGACCGACTGCCTCGACTCGGCGGCGCCCTCCACAGCGACACGCCGGCCCCGGAGTCGGGTCGAACCGGTGTCCGCTGCCTTCCTCGGAGCGAGGCAGACCCGTTGCTCCCGCGACCAGCCGCCTTGATTCGGCGGCGCCATCCCCAGCAGCACGCCGGCCCCTAATCCGGGTCGACCCGGTGTCTGCCCCCCTCCCCGTAGCGAGGCAAACACTTCACTCCCAGGACCAGCCGCCTCAACTCTGCGGCGCCCTCCCCGACGGCACACCAAACCCGGAGCCAGGCCGACCAGATGTCTGCCGCCCTCCCCGAAGCGAATCGGACGCGTTGTCCCGGAGCCGGGCAGACCTGATGTCCGCCGCCGGCCCCGGAGCGAGGCAAACCCGTTTCCCACGCGAACGGCCGCCTCAACTTGGCGGCGTCATCCCTGACAGCACGCCAAACCCAGAGCTGGGCGGACCCGATGTCCGCCGCCCTCCCCGAGACGAGGCAGACACCTTGCATCCGTGACCAAGCGGGTCGACTTGGCGATGCCCTCCCCGATGGCACGCCCGTCGCGGAGCCGGGTCGACCCGGTGGCTGCCGCCCTCCCCGGAGCGAGGTAGACCTGTTGTCCCGGAGCCAGGCAACCTGATGTCGCTGCCGGCCTCGGAGCGAGGTAAAACCGTTGCCCCCGCGACCGGCCGCCTCGACTCGGCGACGCAATCTCAGGCGGCACCCTGGCCCCTAAGCCGGTTCGACCCAGGGTCCTCCGCCCTCCCCGGAGAGAAGTAGACCTGTTGTCCCGGAGCCTGGACGACCCTCCCCGAGGCAAGGTAGACCTGTTGTTCCGCCCCAGAACCAGGTCGACCCGGTGTCCGCCACCATCCCCGGAGCGAGGCAGACCCATTGCCCCGGAGCCGGGTAGACCCAGTGTCCGCCGCCCTCCTCGTATCGAGGCAGACCCGTCGCCCCCTGCGACCGGCCGTCTCGACTCGGCAGGGCCATCCCCGGCGGCACGTCCACCCCTGAGTCGAGGCGACCCAGTATCCGCTGCGCTCCCCGTTGCGAGGCAGACCCGTTGCCCCCACGATCGGCCGCCGCTACTCGAATGAGCTTACCTTGGCAGCACGCCGGCTCCGGAGCCGGGTCGACCTGGTGGCTGCCGCCCTTCCCGGAGCGAGGTAGACCTGTTGTCCCGGAGCTGGGAAAAGCTGATGTCCGCCACCGTCCCTGGAGCGAGGTAGACCTGTTATCCCGGAGCCGGGTACACCTGATGTCCACCGCCGCCGTCCTCGGAGCGAGGTAGACTTGTTGCCCCCGCGACCAGGCGCGTGGACTTGGCGATGCCTTCCCCGACGGCACGCCCGTCCTGGAGCCGGGTCGACCCGGTGGCTGCTGCCCTCCCCGTAGCGAGGCAAACCCATCGCCCCCACGACCGGCCGCCTCGACTCTGCGGCGCCATCCCCAATGACACGCCAACCCCGGAGCTAGGCCGACCCAATATCCACCGCCCTCCCCGGTGTGAGGCAGACCCGTTGTCGCGGAGCCAGGTAGACCTGATATCCGCTGCCGGCCCCGGAGCGAGGTAAACCCGTTGCACTCGAGACCGGCCGCCTCGACATGGCGGCGCCCTCCCTGGCGACACGCTGGCCCCAAAGCTGGGTCGACCCGGTGTACGCCGCCCTCCCCGGAGCGAGGTAGATTTGTTGTCCGGCAGCCAGGTAGACCTGATGTCCGCCACCGGCCTAGGAGCGAGGTAGACTCGTTGCCATTGCGACCGGGCGCCACGATTTGGCGGCGCCCTCCTTGGCTTTATGTCCGCACCGGAGCTGGATCGACCCGGTGTCCGCCGCTCTCCCCGGAGAGAGGCAGACCCGTTGCGCCTCGCGACCGGCCGCCTCGACTTGGCGGCGTCCTCCCCGGCGGCACCATGGCCTTGGAGCCAGGTCCACCCTGTGTCCGCCGTCCTCCCCGTAGCGAGGCAGACCCGTCGCCCCCCGCGACCGGCCGTCTCGACTCGGCGGCGCCCTCCCCGGCGGCACTGGGTCGCCCCAGAGTCGGGGCGACCCAGTGTCCGCCGCGCTCCCCGGAGCAAAGCAGACCTGTTGCCCCCGCGACCGGCCGTTGCTACCCAACTGAGCTTTCCCTGGCAGCACGCCGGCTCCGGAGTTGGGTCGACCCGGTGTCCGCCGCCCTTCCTTCAGCGAGGTAGACCTGTTGTCCTGCAGCCGGGTAAACCTGATGTCCGCCGCCCTTTCCGGGGAGAGGTAGACCTGTTGTCCTGTAGCCGGGTAGACCTGATGTCCGCCGCCGGCCCCAGAGCGAGGTAGACTCGTTGCCATTGCGACCGGGCACCACGATTTGGCGGCGCCCATCCTGGCTTTATGCCCGCACCGGAGCCGGGTCTACCGGTGTCTGCCGCTCTCCCCGGAGAGAGGCAGACCCATTGCGCCTCGCGACCAGCCGCCTCGACTTGGCGGTGCAATCTCAGGCGGCACCCTAGCCACTAAGCCGGTTCGGCCCGGGGTCCTCCACTCTCCCCGGAGAGAAGTAGACCTGTTGTCCCGGAGCCGGGTAAGCCTGATGTCCGCTGCCGGCCCCGGAGCGAGGTAGACCTGTTGCCCCGGAGCCGGGTAAACCTGATGTCCTCCGCCGTCCCCGGAGCAAGGTAGACATGTTGTTCCGGAGCCGGGTAGACCTGTTGTCCGCCGCCGGCCCCGGAGATCGGTAGATTCTTTGCGCCCGCAACCAGCCGCCTCGACTCGGCGGCGCAATCTCAGGCGGCACGCCGGCCCCTAATCCGGGTCGACCCGGTGTCCGCCGCCCTCCCCGGGTCGAGGCAGACACGTTGCACCTGCGACCAGCCACCTCGAGTCGGCGGCGTCCACGCCGACGGCACCCTGGCCTCGTAGCCGGGTCGACCCGGTGTCCGCCGCCCTCCCCGGAGAGAGGTAGAACTGTTGTCTCGGAGTCGGGTAGACCTGATGTCCGCCGCCGGCCCCGGTGTGAGGTCGACACGTTGCCCCCGCGACCGGCCGCCTCGACTCGGCGGCTTCCTCCCCGGCGGCACGGCCACCCCAGAGCCGGGTTGACCCAGTGGCCGCCGCCCTCCCCGTAGCGAGGCAGACAACTTGCCCCCCGCGACCGACCGCCTCGACTTGGCGGCGTCATCCCTGGCGACACGCCGGTTCTGGAGCCGGTTTGACCCTTTGTCCGCCTCCCTCCCCAGAGCGAGGCAGACCGTTTTCACCCACGACCAACCGCCTCGACTCGGCGGCGTCGTCTTCGGCGGCACCCTGGTCTCGGAGCCGGTTCGACCCGATATCCGCCACCCTCCGCGGAGCAAGGCAGACCCGTTGTCCCGGAGCAGGGTAGACCTGATGTCCGCCGCCGGCCCCAGAGCGAGGCAAACCCGTTGCACCCGCGACCAGCCGCCTCGACTAGGCGGCGCCCTCCCCGGCGACACGCCAACCCCAATGTCAAGTCGACCCGGTGTCCGCCGCCCTCCCTGTAGCGAGGCAGACCCGTCGCCCCCCCGCGACCGGCCGTCTCGACTCGGCGGCGCTCTCCCCGGCGGCACGTCCGCCCCTGAGTTGGGTCGACCCGGTGTCCGCCGCCCTCCCCGGAGCAAGGTAGACCTGTTGTTTCGCAGCCGGGTAAACCTGATGTCCGCCGCCCTCCCCGGGGAGAGGTAGACTCGTTGCCATTGTGACCGGGTGCCACGATTTGGCGGCGTCCTCCTTGGCTTTATGCTCGCACTGGAGCCGGGTCGACCCGGTGTCCGCCGCCCTCCCCGTAGCGAGGCAGACACGATGCCCACGCGACCGGCCGCCTCGACTCGGCGGCGCAATCTCAGGCAGCACCCTGGCCCTTACGCCGGTTCGACCCGGGGTCCTCCGCCATCCCCAGAGAGAAGTAGACCTGTTGTCCCATAGCCGGGTAGACCTGATGTCCGCCGCAGGCCCCGGAGCGAGGTAGACCTGTTGCCACGGAGCCGGGTAAACCTGATGTCCTCCGCCATCCCCGGAGCGAAGTAGACATGGTGTTCCAGAGCTGGGTAGAACTGGTGTCCGCCACCGGCCCCGGAGATCGGTAGACCCTTTGCGCCTGCAACCGCCCTCCTCGACTCGGCGGCGTCCTCTCCTGTGGCACCCTGGCCTTGGAGCCGGGTCGACCCGGTGTCCGCTGCCTTCCCCGTAGTGAGGCAGACCTGTCGCCCCCGCCACCGGCCACCTCGACTCGGCGGCGTCCTCCTCGGCGGCACGCCCGTCCCTGGAGCCGGGTCGACCCGGTGGCTGCCGCCGGCCCCGGAGCGAGGTAGACCTGTTGTTCCGGAGCCGGGTAGACCTGGTGTCTGCCGCCGGCCCTGGAGCCAGGAAGACGCGTTGCCCCCGCGACCGGCCGCCTCGACTCTGCCGCACCCTCCCCGGCGGCACGCACGTCCCGGAGCTGCGTCGACCCAGTGTCCGCCCCCCTCCCCGTAGCGAGGCAAACCCATTGCCCCCACGACCGGCCTCCTCAAATCTGTGGCGCCTTCCCAGCCGGTAGGCCAACCCCGGAGCTGGGCCGACACAATATCCGCCGCCCTCCCCGGCGTGAGGCAGACCCGTTGTCCCGGAGCCAGGCAACATGATGTCCGCCGCCGGCCCCAGAGCGATGTAAAACCGTTGCCTAAACTCGGCGGCGTCCTACCAGTCGGCACGCCGGCCCCAGAGCCGGGTTGACCCGGTGTGCGCCGCCCTCCCCGGAGAGAGGTAGACCTCTTGTCCCGCAGTCGAGTAGACCTGGTGTCCGCCGCCGGCCCTGGAGCGAGGTAGACCCGTTACTCCCGCGACCGACCACCTCGACTCTGCAGCGCCCTCCCCGGCGGTACGCCTGCCCTGGAGCCGGGATGACCCGGTGTCCGCCGCACTCCCTGGAGCGAGGCAGACGCTTTGTCCCGGAGCCGGGACGACCTGGTGTCCGCCGCCCTCCCCGAGGCGAGGCAGACCCGTTGCCCCTGCAACCAGCCGCCTCGACTCGGCGGCGTCCACTCTGGCGGCACCCTGCCCATAGCCATGTAGACCCGGTTTCCGCCGCCCTCCCTTGAGCGAGGTAGACCTGTTGTCCCAGAGCTGGGTAGACCTGGTGTCCACCGCCGCCGTCCTCGGAGTGAGGTAGACTTGTTGCCCCCACGACTGGGCGCCTCGACTTGGCGATACCCTCCCTGACGAAACGCCTGTCCCGGAGCCGGGTCGACCCGGTGGTTGCCGCCCTCCCCGTAGCGAGGCAAACCCGTCGCCCCCCGCGACCGGCCGCCTCGACTCTGCGGCACCATCCCCAACGGCACGCTAACCCCGGAATTGGGCCGACCCGATATTCGCCGCCCTCCCCGGAGTGAGGCAGACCCGTTGTCCCGGAGCCAGGTAGACCTGATATCCGCCGCCGGCCCCAGAGCGAGGTAAACCCGTTGCACCCGAGACCGGCCGCCTCAACTTGGCGCTGCCCTCCCCGACGGCACGCCAAACCCGGAGCCAGGCCGACCCGATGTTCGCCGCCCTCCCCAGAGTGAGGTAGACGCGTTGTCCCGGAGCCGGGCAGACCTGATGTCCGCCGCCGGCCCCGGAGCGAGATAAACCCGTTGCCTTCGCGAACGGCCGCCTCAACTCGGCGGCGCCCTCCCTGGCGGCACGCCTGCCCTGGAGCCGGGTCCACCCGGTGTCCGCCGTTTTCCCTCGAGCGAGGTAGTCCTGTTGCCCTGGAGCCGGGTAGACCTGATTTTCGCCGCCAACCCCAGAGTGAGGTAGACCTGTTGTTCCGGTGCCGGGTAGACCTGGTGTTTGCTGCCATCCTCGAAGCGTGGTAGACCCATTGCTCTTGCGACTGCTCGACTCGGTACCGCCCTCCCCGGCGGCAATCCGGCTCTGGAGGCGGGTCGACCCGGTGTCCACCGCCCTACCCAGAGCGAGGCAGATCTCTTGCCCCCACGACCGTCTGCCTGAACTCGGCGGCGCCCTCCCCGGCGGCAAGCTGGCCCCAGAGCCGGTTTGACACGGTTTCCACCGCCCTCCCCGGAGAGAGGTAGACCTTTTGTTCTGGAGCCGGGTAGACCTGGTTTAGCCGCCGCCCCAGGAGCGAGGCTGACCCGTTGGGCCCGCGACCGGCCGCCTCGACTTGGCGGCGCCCTCCCCGGCGGCACGCCGGCCCCAGAGCCGAGTCCACCCGGTGTCCGCCGCCCTCCCCTGGTCGAGGCAGACACGTTGCACCCGCGACCAGCCACCTCGAGTCGGCGGCCTCCACTCCGACGGCACCCTGGCCTCGTAGCCGGATTGACCCGGTGTCCGCCGCCCTCCCCGGAGAGAGGTAGAACTGTTGTCTCGGAGTCGGGTAGACCTGATGTCCGCCGCCGGCCCCGGAGTGAGGTCGACACGTTGCCCCCGCGACCGGCTGCCTCAACTCGGCGGCTTCCTCCCCGGCGGCACGGCCACACCAGAGCCGGGTTGACCCAGTGGCCGCCGCCCTCCTCGTAGCGAGGCAGACAACTTGCCCCCCGCGACCAACCGCCTCGACTTGGCGGCGTCATCCCTGGCGACACGCCGGTTCCGAAGCCGGTTTGACCCTTTGTCCGCCTCCCTCCCCAGAGCGAGGCAGACCGTTTTCACCCGCGACCGGCCGCCTCGACTCGGCGGCGTCGTCTTCGGCGGCACCCTGGTCTCGGAGCCGGTTCGACCCGATATCCGCCACCCTCCGCGGAGCGAGGCAGACCCGTTGTCCCGGAGCAGGGTAGACCTGATGTCTGCCGCCGGCCCCGGAGCGAGGTAAACCCGTTGCACCCGAGACCGGCCGCCTCAACTTGGCACTGCCCTCCCCGACGGCACGCCAAACCCGGAGCCAGGCCGACCCGATGTCCGCCGCCCTCCCCGGAGTGAGGCAGACGCGTTGTCCCGGAGCCGGGCAGACCTGATGTCCGCCGCCGGCCCCGGAGCGAGATAAACCCATTGCCTTCGCGAACGGCCGCCTCAACTCGGCGGCGCCCTCCCTGGCGGCACGCCTGCTCTGGAGCCGGGTCCACCTGGTGTCCGCCGCCCTCCCCCGAGCGAGGTAGTCCTGTTAACCTGGAGCCGGGTAGACCTGATTTTCGCCGCCGACCCCGGAGCGAGGTAGACCTGTTGTTATGGTGCCGGGTAGACCTGGTGTTTGCTGCCATCCTCGAAGCGTGGTAGACCCGTTGCTCTTGCGACTGCTCGACTCGGTACCGCCCTCCCCGGCGGCAATCCGGCTCTGGAGGCGGGTCGACCCGGTGTCCGCCGCCCTACCCAGAGCGAGGCAGATCTCTTGCTCCCACGACCGTCTGCCTGAACTCGGCAGCGCCCTCCCCGGCGGCAAGCTGGCCCCAGAGCCGGTTTGACACGGTTTCCGCCGCCCTTCCTGGAGAGAAGTAGACCAGTTTTCCCGGAGCAGGGTAGACCTGATGTCCGTCGCCTGGCCTGGAGCGAGGTAGACCTGTTGTCCTGGAGTCGGGTAGACCTGGTGCTTGCCGTCGGCCCCGGAGCGAGGTAGACCCATTGCCCTTGCGAACGGCCGAGTCGGCGGCGCCCTCCCCGGCGGCCCGCCGGCCTTGGAGCCGTGTCGGCCCGATATCCGCCGCCCTCCCCAGAGCGATGTAGTCCTTTTGTCTTGGAGCAGGGTAGACCTGGTTTCCGCCTGTCCCGGAGCCGGGTCGACCCGGTGGCTGCCGCCCTCCCCGTAGCGAGGCAAACCCGTCGCCCCCGCGACCGGCCGCCTCGACTCTGCAGCACCATCCCCAACGGCACGCTAACCCCGGAATTGGGCCGACCCGATATTCGCCTCCCTCCCCCGAGTGAGGCAGACCCGTTGTCCCGGAGCCAGGTAGACCTGATATCCGCCGCCGGCCCCAGAGCGAGGTAAACCCATTGCACCCGAGACCGGCCGCCTCGACTCGGCGGCCTCCTCTCCGGACGCACCCTGCCCTTGGAGCCGGGTCGACCCGGTGTCCGCCGCCCTCCCCTTAGCGAGTCAGACCTGTCGCCCATTGCGACCAGCCGCCTCGAGTCGGCGTCGCCCTTTACAGCAGCACGTCGGCCCCTGTGTCAGGTCGACCCGGTGTCCTCCGCCCTCCCCGTATTTAGGCAGACACCTTGCCCCCCGCGACCAGCCGCCTCGACTCGGCGGCGCCCTCCACGGCGACACGCCGGCTCCAGAGCTGGGTAGAACCGGTGTCCGCCGCTCTCCCCGGAGCGAGGCAGACCCGTTGCCCCGCGACCGGCCGTCTTGCCTCGGCGGCGCTCTCCCCGGCGGCCCGACGGCCCCGGAGACGGGTAGACCCGGTGTCTGCCGCCATCCCAGGAGCGAGGCAGACCCGTTGCTTTCGCGACCGGCCGCCTCGACTCGGCGGCGCCCTCCCCAGCGGCCCGCCGGCTCCAGAGCTGGGTAGAACCGGTGTCCACCGCTCTCCCCAGAGCGAGGCAGACCCGTTGTCTCCGCGACCGGTAGCCTAGACTCGGCGGCGCCCTCCCGGGAAGCCCGCCGGCCCGGAACCTGGTCGACCCGGTGTCCGCCACGCTCCCCGGAGCGAGGCAGATTCGTTGTCCCCGCGACCTGCCGCCTCGCCTGGGCGGCGCTCTTCCCGGCGGCACAACAGCCCCGGAGACGGGTAGACACTGTGTCTGCCGCCATCCCAGGAGCGAGGCAGACCCGTTGCCACCGCGACCGGTCGCCTAGGGGGCGCGCTCACAGGCGGCCCGCCGACTCTGGAGCCGGATCGACCTGGTGTCCGCCGCCCTCCCTGGATCGAGTCAGACTCATTGTCCCCGCAACCAGGTGACTCGGCGGTGCACACCCTGGCATGCCATTGGCCCCTGAGCCGGGTAGAATCAGTGTTTGCCGCAATAAGACTAAGTGCGAGGTAGACCTGTTTTCCCGGAGCGAGGTAGAGCTGGTGTGCACCGCTGGCCTCGGAGTGAGGTAGACCTGTTGTTCTCGTGACCGGCCGACTCCGCGGCACCCTCTCCGGCGGCACGCTGACCTCGGAGCTGGGTCGACCCGGTGTCTGCCGCCCTCCCCGGAGCAAGGCAGAAACGTTGCCCCCACGACCGACCACCTCGACTCGGCGGCGCCCTCCCTGGCAGCCCGTCTGTCGACCCCGGAGCTGGGTAGACCCGATGTCCGGCGTCCTCCCCGGAGCGAGGTAGACCAGTTGTCCCTGCGACCGGCCGACTCGGTGGCGCCCTCCCCAGAGGCCTGCCGGCCCTGGAGTCGGGTAGACCCGGTGTCTGCCGCCCTCCCCGCAGCGTGGCAGACCCGTTGCCCCTGCGACCGGCCGACTCGGTGGCGCCCTCCACAGCGGCACGCAGGACCCGGAGTTGGGTCGACCCGGTAGCCGCCAATTCCAGAGCAAGGAATACACGCTGTCCCCGCGATGGGCCGAGTTGGTGGCGCCCACCATGGCATGCCGCCGGCCCCAGAACCGGGTAGACCCAGTGTCCACAGCAATAAGTCTAAGAGCGAGGTAGATCTGTTGTCCCGGAGTGAAAGAGACCTGGTGTTTGCCGCCGGCCCCGGAGCGAGGTAGACCTGTTCTTCCGGAGCCGGATAGACCCAGTGTCCGCCGCCCTCCCCGGAGTGAGGCAGACTCGTTGCCCCCGCGAGCGGCCGCCTCGCGTCGGCGGCGCCCTCCCCGGCAGCCCGCCAGCCCCGGAGTGGGGTAGACCAGGTGGCCGCCGCCTTCCTGAGAGCAAGGCAGACCCGTTGTCCATGTGACCGGCCGACTCGGTGGCACCCAACCTGGCATGCCGCCGGCCCCAGAGCTGAGTAGACCCGGTGTTTTCCGCAATAAGACTAAATGCGAGGTAGACCTGTTGTCCCGGGGCGAGGTAGACCAGGTGTGCCCCGCCGGCCTCGGAGCGAGGTAGACCTGTTGTCCCGGAGCCGGGTTAAGCTGGAATCCGCCTCTCCCCGGATCGAGGCAGACCCATTGTCCCCGCGACCAGCCGACTCTACGGCGCCATCCCCGACACCACGCCGTCCCCGGAGCCGGGTCGACCCGGTGTTTGCCGCCGTCCCCGGAGCGAGGCAGACCCGTTGCACCTGTGACCGGTCGCCTCGACTCAGAGGTGCCCTCCTCGGCAGCCCGCCGGCCCCGGAGCTGGGTCAACCCGGTGTCAGCCACGCTCCCCGGAGCGAGGCAGATTCGTTGTCCCCGCGACCGGCCGCGTCGCCTGGGCGGCGCTTCTCCCGGCGGCACACCGGCCTCGGAGATGGGTAGACACGGTGTCTGCCACCATCCCAGGAGCGAGGCAGACCTGTTGCTTTCGCGACTGGCCGACTCGACTCGGCGGCGCCCTCCCCAGCGGCCCTCCGGACCTGGAGCCGGGTCGACCAGGTGGTGGCCGGCTTCGGAGCAAGGCAGACCCTTTGTCCCCGCGACCGGGCGACTCGGCGGTGCCCCCACTGGCATGTCGCCGGCCCCAGAGGTGGGTAGACCCGGTGTCCGACGCAATAAGAGCGAGCTAGACCTGTTGTCCCGGAGCGAGGTAGACCTGGTATCCGCCGCCGGCCCCGGAGCGAGGTAGACCCGTTGTCCAGGAACCGGGTAGAGCTGGTGTCCGTCATCGGCCTCGGAGTGAGGTAGACCTGTTGCCCCCGCGACCGGCCGACTCCACGGCGCCCTCCCCGGCTACACGCCGACTCCGAAGAGGAGTTGACCTGGTGTCTGCCGCCTTCCCCAGAGCGAGGCAGACCCGTTGCCCCTGCGACCGGTCGACTCGACTCGGCGGTGCCCTCCGCGACGGCCCGCTGACCCCAAAGCCGGGTCGACCCGGTGTCCGCCACCCTCCACAATAAGACTAAGTGGGAGGTTAATCTGTTTTCCTGGAGCGAGGCAGACCTGGTGTCGTCCGCCAGCCCCGGAGCGAGGTAGACCTGTGGTCGCAGAGCCGGGTCGAGCTGGTGTTGCCGCCGGCCTCGGAGTGAGGTAGACCTGTTGCCCCCGTGACCGGACAACCATGTGGCTCGCTGGTCCCGGAGCCGTGTCGACACGGTGTCCGCCACACTCCCTGGAGCGAGGCAGACCTGTTGCCCCCGCGACCGACCGCCTCAACTCGGCGGCGCCCTCCCTTGCGGCCCGCTGGCCTCTAAACCGGGTAGACTAGGTGGTCGCCGCTCTCCCAGGTGCAAGGCAGACCCGTTGCCCCTGCGACCGGCCGCCTCAGCGGCGCCCTCCCCAGCAGCCCGCCGGCTCCAGAGCCAGGTAGACCCGGTTTCCGCCGCCCTCCTCGGAGCAAGGCAGACCCGTTACACACGCGACCGTTCGCCTCGACTCAGAGGCGCCCTCCCGGGCAGCCCGCCGGCCCCGCAGCCGGTTCGACCAAGTGTCCGCCACGCTCCCCGGAGCGAGGCAGATTCGTTGTCCCCGCGACCGGCCACCTCGCCTTGGCGGCACTCTCCCCGGCGGCACGCCGGCCCCTGAGACGGGTAGACCCGGTGTCTGCCACTCACCCCGGAGCGAGACAGACCCATTGCCCCGCGACCGGCCGCCTAGGGGCTGCCCTCCTTGGCAACCCGCCGACCCTGGAGCCGGGTAGACCCGGTGTCTGACGCCCTCCCCAGAGCGAGGCAGACTCGTTGTCTAAGCAACCAGGCGACTCAGCGGCGCCCACCCTGGCATGCCATTGGCCCCAGAGTCGGGTGCACCCGGTGTTTGCCGCAATAAGACTAAGTGCGTGGTAGACCTTTTGTCCCGGAGCGAGGTAGACCTGTTACCCCCGTGACCGGCCGACTTCGCGACGCCCTCCCCGGCGGCACGCCGGCCCTGGAACCGGGACGACCCGGTGTCCTGCGCCCTCCCTGGAGCGAGGCAGACCTGTTGCCCCCGCGACCGACCGCCTCGACTCGGCGGCGCCCTCCCTTGTGGCCCGCTGGCCTCAAAACAAGGTAGACTAGGTGGCCGCCGCTCTCCCAGGTGCGAGGCAGACCCGTTGCCCCTGCGACCGGCCGACTCGGCGGCGCCCTCCCCGGCGGTGCGCCAGCTCCAGAGCTGGGTAGACCCAGTGTCCGCCGCCCTCCCCGGAGCAAGGCAGAACCGTTGCCCCCGCGAGGGGCCGCCTCGCCTCGGCGGCGCTCTTGCCGGCAGCACACCGGCCCCTGAGCGGGGTAGACCAGGTGGCCACGGCCCTTTTGAGAGCGAGGCAGAGCGGTTGTCCCCGTGACTCGTCGGCGCCCAACCTGGCATGCCGCCGGCCCCAGAGTCGAGTAGACATGGTGTTTGCCGCAATGAGACTAAATGCGAGGTAGACCTGCTCTCCCGGAGGCGGGTAAAGCTGGAATCTGCCACCGGCCTCGGAGCGAGGTAAACCTGTTGCCCCCGCGACCAGCCGACTGGAGCCGGGTCGACCCAGTGTGTGCCGACCTCCCCAGAGCGAGGCAGACCCGTTGTCTCCGCGACCGGTAGCCTAGACTCGGCGGCGCCCTCCCGGGAAGCCCGCCAGCCCTGGAGCCTGGTCGACCCGGTGTCCGCCACGCTCCCCGGAGCGAGGCAGATTCGTTGTCCCCGCGACCTGCTGCCTCGCCTGGGCGGCGCTCTTCCCAGCGGCACAACAGCCCCGGAGACGGGTAGACACTGTGTCTGCCGCCATCCCAGAAGCGAGGCAGACCCGTTGCTTTCGCGACCGACTGCCTCGACTCGGCGGCGCCCTCCCCGGCGGCCCGCCGGCTCCAGAGCTGGGTAGAACCGGTGTCCGCCGCTCTCCCCGGAGCGAGGCAGACCCGTTGCCCCGCGACCGGCCGCAAAGGGGCCGCCATCCTTGCAACCCCACGACCCCGGAGCCGGGTAGACCCGGTGTGTGCCGCCCTCCCCAGAGCAAGGCAGACCCGTTGTCTCCGCGACCGGTAGCCTCGACTCGGCGGCGCCCTCCCGGGAAGCCCGCCGGCCCCGGAACCGGGTCGACCCGGTGTCCGCAGCCCTTCCAAGAGCGAGGTTGACTCGTTGCCCTCGCGACAGGCTGCCTAGGCTGCGACATCTCCGGCGGCCTGCCGACCCCAAAGCTGGGTAGACACGGTGTCCGCCTCGGAGCGAGGCAGACCCGTTGCCCCTGCGACCGGCCGCCTCGACTCGGCAGCACACCTCGCGACAGCCTGATCACCCCGGAGCCAGGTCGACCCGGTGTCCGCCGCCCTCCCCAGAGCGAGGCAGACCCATGGTCCCCGCGACCGCCAGACTCGGCGGCGCCCACCCTGGCGGGCCGCTGGCCCCAGAGCCGGGTCGACCCGGTGTCCACCTCAATAAGACTAAGTGCGAGGTAGACCTGTTGTCCCGGAGCGAGGTAGACCTGGTGTCCGCCGCCGGCCCCGGAGCAAGGAAGACCTGTTGTCCCAGAGCCGGGTAAACCTTGTGTCTGCCGCCGGCCCCGGAGCGAGGTAGACCTGTTGACCCTGTGAACCGCCGACTGCGCGGCGCCCTCCCTGGCGGCCCGCCGGCCCCGGAGCCGTGTCGACCCGGTGTCGGACGCCCTCCCTGAAGCGAGGCAGACCCGTTGTCCCCGCGACCGGCCGCCTCGCCTCGTCGGCGCTCTCGCTGGCGGCACGCCAACCTCGGAGCCGTGTCGACCTGGTGTCCGCCGCCCTCCCCGAAGCAAGGCAGACCCGTTGCCCCCGCGACCAGCTGCCTCGACTCGGCGGCGCCCTCCCCGGTGGCCCACCGACCCCTAAACCATGTAGACCTGGTGTCCGCCGCATTCCCCGGAGCGAGGCAGACCCGTTGCCCCCGCAACCAGCCGCCTCGACTCGGCGGCGCATTCGCAGGCGGCCTGCCGGCCCCCGAGCCCGTTCGACCCGGTTTCCGCCGCCCTCCCCGGAGCGAGGCAGACCCGTTGTCCCCGCGACCGGCCGACTCGGCGGCGCCCACCCTGGCATGCCGCCGGCCCCAGAGCCGGCTAGACCCGGTGTTTGCCGCAATAAGACTAAGTGCGAGGTAGACCTGTTGTCTCGGAGCGAGGTAGACCTGGTGTCCGCCGCCGGCCCCGGAGCAACGTAGACCTGTTGTCCCGGAGCCGGGTAAAGCTGGTGTTCGCCGACGGCCTCGGTGCGAGGTAGACCTTTTGCCCCCGCGACAGGCCGACTCCGCGGCGCCCTTGCCGGCGACACGCCGGCCTCGGAGATGGGTAGACACGGTGTCCGCCGCCCTGCCAGAACCGAGGCAGACCCGTTGCCCCCCGCGACCGGCTGCCTCGACTCGGCGGCACCCTCCCCAGTGGCCCGCCGGCCCCTAAACAATGTAGACCTGGTGTCCGCCGCCCTCCCCGGAGCGAGGCAGACCCGTTGAACCTGCGACCGGCCTACTCAGCGGCGCCCTCCCTGGCCGTGCGCCGGCTCCAGAGCCGGGTAGACCTGTTGTCTGCCGCCCTCCCCGGAGCGAGGCAGACCCGTTTCCCCCCTGACCGACCACCTAGGGGGCGCCCTCTCCGGCGGCCCGCCGACTCTGGAGCCGGATCGACCCGGTGTCCGCTGCCATCCCTGGATCGAGGAAGACCCGTTGTCGCTGCGACCAAGCGACTCGGCAGCGCCCACCTTGGCATGCCGTTGGCGCCAGAAGCAGGTAGACCCGGTGTTTGCCACAATAAGACTAAGTGTGAGGTAGACCTGTTGTCCCGGCGTGAGGTAGACCTGGTGTGTGCCACCGGCCCTGGAGCAAGGTAGACCTGTTGTCCCGGAGCCGGGTAAAGCTGGTGTCCTCCGCCGGCCTCGGAGCGAGGTAGACCTGTTGCCCCCGCGACTGGCCGACTGCGCGGCGCCCTCCCCAGCGGCACGCCGGCCCCAGATCCGGGTCGACCCTGTGTCCGCCGCCCTCCTTGCAGCGAGGCAGACCTGTTGCTTCAGCGACCGGTCGCCTCGACTCGGAGGCGCCCTCCTCGGCTGCCCGCCGGCCCCGGAGCCGAGTCGACCCGGTGTCCGCCATGCTCATCAGAGCGAGGCAGATTCGTTGCCCTTGCTACTGTCCGCCTCGCGTCGGCGGCGCTTTCCCCGGTGGCACGCCGGCCCCGGAGACGGTTAGACTTGGTGTCTGCCACCATCCTAGGAGGTAGGCAGACCCGATGCGTTCGCGACCAGACGCCTCGACTAGGCAGCGCCCTCCGCGGTGGCCCGCCGGCCCCGGAGCCAAGTCGACCCAGTGTCCGCCACGCTCCCCGGAGCGAGGCAGATTCATTGCCCCCACGACTGGCTGCCATGACTTGGCCGCGCCCTCCCCGGCAGCCCGCCGGCCCCGGAGCCGTGTCGACCCGGTGTCCGCCGCCCTCCCCGGAGCGAGGCAGATTTGTTGCCCCCGCGACCGGCCACCTTGCCTCGGCAGCGCTTTCCCCGGTGGCACCCCGGCCCCGGAGACGGGTAGACTTGGTGTTTGCCGCAATACGACTAAGTGCGAGGTAGACCTGTTGTACCGGAGCGAGGGAGACCTGGTGTTCGCCGCCGGAGCCGGAGCGAGGTAGACCTGTTGTCTCGGATCCGGGTAGGGCTGGTGTCCACCGCCGGCCTCGGAGTGAGGTAGACTTGTTGCCCCCGCGAACAGCCGACTCCACGGCACCCTCCCCAGCAGCCCACCGGCTTCGGAGCTGGGTCGACCTGCTGTTAGCCGCCATCCCCAGAGCAAGGCAGACCCGTTGCACCGGCGACCGGCTGCATCGCCTCGGCGGCGCTCTCCCAGGTGGCCCGCTCTCCCCGGAGCCGGGTTGACCCGGTGTCCGCCGCCCTCCCTGAAGCGAGGCAGACCCGTTGCCCCCGCGACCGGCCGCCTCGACTCGGCATAGCCCTCTCCGGCAGCCTGCTGGACCCGGAGCCGGGTTGACCTGGTGTGCGCCGCCCTCCCCGGAGCGAGGCAGACCCGTTGACCCCGCGACCAGCCGACTCGGCGGCGCCCTCCCCGGCGGTTCGCCGGCTCCAGAGCCGGGTCGACGCAGTGTCCGCCGCCCTCTTCAGAGCGAGGCAGACATGTTGCCCCCCAACCAGCCAGCTAGGGGGCGCCCTCCCCGGCGGCCCGCCGACTCTGGATCCGAATCGGCCTGGTGTCTGCTGCCCTCCCTGGATCGAGGCAGACTTGTTGCCCCCGCGACCGGCCACCTCGCCTAGGCGGCGCTCTCCTTGGCGGCACGCCGGCCCTGGAGACGGGTAGACCCGGTGTTTGCCGCAATAAGACCAAGTGCAAGGTAGACCAGTTGTCCCGGAGCGAGGTAGACCTGGTGTCCGCCGCCTTCCCCGGAGCTAGGCAGACCCGTTGCCCTCGCAAGCAGCCGCCTCGACTCGGCAGCGCCCTCCCCTGCAGCTTGCGGGTTCCGGAGCTGGGTCGACCAGGTGTCCGCCGCCCTACCCGAAGCAAGGCAGACCCGTTGTCCACGCGAGCGGCCGCCTCGCTTCGGCGGCACTCTATCCGGCGGCACCCCGGCCCCGGAGCCGGGTAGACCCGGTGTCCGCCGCCCTCCCTGGAGCGAGGCAGACCCGTTGTCCCCGCAACCGGCCAACTCGGCGGCGCCCACCCTGGCATGCCGCCGACCCCACACCCGGGTAGACCCGGTGTTTGCCGCAATACGACTAAGTGCGAGGTCGACCTGTTGTCCCGGCAACCGGCCGACTCCATGGCGCCCACTGCGGCTACACGCTGGCCCAGGAGACGGGTCGACCAGGTGTCCGCCACCCTCCCCAGAGCAAGGTCGACCTGTTGCCCCCGCGACAGACAGCCTAAGGTGCGCACTGCCGGGCGGCGCGCAGACCCCAAAGCCGGGTATACCCGGTGTCTGCCGCACTCCTCGGAGCGAGGCAGACCCGTTGCCCTTGCGACCGGCCGCCTCGACTCGGCGGCGCCCTCCGCGACGGCCCACCGACTCTGGAGCCAGGTTGACTCGGTGTCCGCCTCCCTCCCCGGATCGAGGCAGACCGGTTGTCCCCGCAACCAGGCGACTCGGCGGCGCCCACCCTGAGATGCCGTTGGCCCCTGAGCCTGGTAGACCCGATGTTTGCCGTAATAAGCGTAAGCACGAGGTAGACCTATTGGCCCGGAGCGAGGTACACCTGTTGTCCCGGAGCCGGGTAAATCTGGTGTGCTCCGCCGGCCTCCTAGCGAGGTAGACCTGTTGCCCTCGCGACCAGCCGACTCTGCGGCGCCCTCCCCGGCGGCACGCCTGCCCTGGAGCCGGGTCGACCCGGTATCCGCCGCACTCGTCGGAGCGAGGCAGACCCGTTGCCCCCGCGACCGGCCACCTCAACTCAGCGGCGCCGTTCCCGGCAGCCTGCCGGCCCCGGAGCCGGGTCGACCCGGTGTCCGCCACCTTCCCTGTAGCGAGGCAGACCCGTGATTGCCGCGACCGGCCGACTCGGTGGTGCCCACTCTGGCGAGCCCGTGGACCCAGAGCCGGGTCGACCCGGTGTCCTCTGCAATAAGACTAAGTGCGAGGTAGACCTGTTTTCCTGGAGCGAGGTAGACCTGGTGTCCGCCGCCGGCCCCGGAGCGATGTAGAACTATTGTCCCGGATCCGGGTAGACCTGGTGTCCGCCGCCCTACCCGGAGCGAGGCAGACCCGTTGTCCCCGCGACTGGCCGACTCGACGGCGCCCACCCTGGCATGCCGCCGGCCCCAGAGCCGAGTAGACCCGGTGTTTGCTGCAATAAGACTAGGTGCGAGGTAGACATGTTTTCCCGAAGCGAGGCAGACCTGGTGTCCGCCGCCGGCCCTGGAGCGAGGTAGACCTGATGTCCCAGGGCTGGGTAATGCCGGTGTCCGCCGCCGGACTCACAGGAGCGAGGTAGACCTGTTGCGCCCTCGCCCGGCCGACTCCGCGGCGCCCTCCCTGCTGGTGCGCCGGCCTCGGAGCTGGGTTGACCCAGTGTCCGCCGCCATCCCCAGAGTGAGGAAGACCCGTTGCCCCCGCGACCAGTCGTCTCAACTCAGAGGCGCCCTACCCGGCGGCCCGCCGGCCCTGGAGCCGGGTAGACACGGTGTCCGCCGCCCTCCCCGGAGCGAGGCAGACCCATTACCCTTGCGACCGGCCTACTCGGCGGTGCCCTCCCTGCCAAGCTGCCGGCTCCTGAGCCGGGTCGACCCTGTGTCCTCCGCCATCCCCAGAGCAAGGCAGGCCCGTTGCCCCCGCGACCGGCCGCCTAGGGGGCGCCCCCCCCCATCGGCCCGCCGACTCTGGAGCCGGGTCGACCCGGTGTCCGTCGCCCTCCCCGGATCGAGGCAGACCGGTTGTCCCCGCGACCAGGCGACTCGGCGGCGCCCACCCTGAGGTGCCGTTGGCCCCGGAGCCGGGTAGACCCGGTGTTTGCCATAATAAGAGTAAGCGCGAGGTAGACCTATTGTCCCAGAGCGAGGTAGACCTGTTTTCCCGGAGCCAGGTAAATCTGGTGTCTGCCGCCGGCCTTTGAGCGAGGTAGACTTTTTGCCCCTGCGACCAGCCGACTCTGCGGCACCCTCCCCAGCGGCACGCCGGCCCCGGAAACGGGTCAACCCGATGTCCGCCGCACTCCGAGGAGGGAGGCAGACCCATTGCCCCCCGCGACCGGCCGCCTCGACTCGGCGGCGCCTTTCCCGGCAGCCCGCCGGCCCCGGAGGCGGGTCGACCCGGTGTCCGCCGCCCTCCCTGGAGCGAGGCAGACCCGTTGCCTTTGCGACCGGCAGGGTCGACTCGGCGGCGACATCCCCGGCAGCTCGCCGGCCCCAGAGCCGGGTCGACCCGGTGTCCACCGCGCTCTCCGGAGCGAGGCAGACTCGTTGTCCCCGCGACCGGCTGCCTCGCCTCGGCGGCGCTCTCCCCTGAGGCACGCTGGCTTCGGAGCCGGGTAGACCCGGTGTCCGCCACCATCCCCGGAGGGAGGCAGACCCGTTGCCCCCGCGACCGGCCGCCTCGACTCGGCAGAGCCCACCCTGGTGGGCCACCGGCCTCAGAGCCGAGTCGACCCAGTGTCCGTCGCAATAAGATTTAGTGCGATGTAGACCTGTTGTCCCTAAGCGAGGTAGACCTGGTGTCCATCGCCGGCCCCGGAGCAAGGTAGAGCTGTTGTCCTGGAGCCGGGTCGACCCGGTGTCCGCCGCCCTCCCTGGAGCGAGGCAGACATGTTGTCCCCGCGACCGGCTGCCTAGGGGCCTCCCTCCCCAACAACCCGCCAACCCTGGAGCCGGGTAGACCCGGTGTCTGCTGCACTCGTCGGAGCGAGGCAGACCCGTTGCCCCCGCGACCGGCCGCCTCGACTCAGCGGTGCTTTCCGCGACGGCCCGCCGACCCCGGAGCCGGGTCGACCCGGTGTCTGACGCCCTCCCCGTAGCGAGGCAGACCCGTGGTCCCCGTGAGCGGCCGGCCGACTCGGTGGTGCCCACCCTGGCGGGCCGCCGGCCCCAGAGCCGGGTAGACCCGGTATCCTCCGCAATAAGACTAAGTGCGAGGTAGACCTGTTGTCCCGGAGCGAGGTAGACCCGGTGTCCGCCGCTGGCCCCAAAGCGAGGTAGACCTGTTGACCCTGCGACCGGCCAACTCCGCGGCGCCCTCCTTTGCGTCCCGCCGGCCCCAGACCCGGGTCAACCCAGTGTCTGCTGCCCTCCCCCTAGCGAGGCAGACCTGTTGTTTCCGCGACCGGCCGATTCGACTCCGCGGCGCCCACCCCGGCGGCCCGCCGACCCGGAGCTGGGTCGACCCGGTGTCCGCCGCCCTCCCCGGAGCAAGGCAGACCTGTTGCAATTGGCGACCAGCCGCATCGACCAGGCTACGCCCTCCCCGGCGTCCTGCCGGCCCCGGAGTCGGGTCGACCCGGTGTCTGCCGCCCTCCCCAAAGCGAGGTAGACCCATGGCACCCGCTGACCGGCCGCCTAGGGTGCGCCCTCCTTGGCGGCCCGCCGACCCCGGAGCCGGGTAGCCCGGTGTCTGCTGCACTCCTCGGAGCGAGGCAGGCCCGTTGCCCCACGACCGGCTGCTTCGACTCAGCGGCGCCCTCCGCGGCGGCCCGCCGGACTCGTAGCCAGGTAGACTTGGTGTCCGCTGCCCTTCCCGGAGCGAGGCAGACCCGTTGCCCCCGAGACCGGCAGCCTCGACTCGGCAGAGCCCTCCCCGGCGGCCCGCCGACCCCAGAGCCTATTCGACCCTGGTGTCCGCCGCCATTTCCGGAAAGAGGCAGACCCATTTCTCCTTGCGACCGGCGGCCTCGAATCGGCGGCGCCAATCCCCGGTGGCCTGCCGACCCTGGAGCCGGGTAGACCCGGTGTCTGCGGCACTCCTCGGAGCGAGGCAGGACCGACTTGGCGGCGCCCTCCCCAGCGTCCCGCCGGCCCCAGACCCGGGTCAACCCGGTATCCGCTGCCCTCCCCGTAGCGAGGCAGACCCGTTGTTTCCGCGACTGGCTGACTCGACTCAGCGGCGCCCTCCTCGGCGGCCCGCCGGCCCCGGAGCTGGGTCAACCTCGTGTCAACCACCCTCCCCGGATCAAGGCAGATCCGTTGCCCCCGGGACCGACTCCTCGGCGGCGCCCTCCCCGGTGGCCCGCCGGCCCCGGAGTTGGGTCGACCCAGTGTCCGCTGCCCTCCCCGTAACGAGGCAGACCCATTGCCCCCGCGACCGGCTACCTCGACTCGGCGGCGCCATCCGCGATGGCCCGCCGGACCCGGAGCAGGGTAGACTTGGTGTCCGCTGCCCTGCCCTGAGCGAGGCAGACCCTGTTGCCCTCCGCGATACGGCCGCCTAGGTGGGGCTCTCCCCGGCAGCCCGCCAGCCTCGGAGCCGGGTCGACCCGGTGTCTGCCGCCCTCCCCGGAGCGAGGTAGACCCGTGGCACCCGCGACCAGCTGCCTAGGGTGCGCCCTCCTTGGCGGCCCGCCGACCCCGAGGCCGGGTAGATGTGGTGTCTTCCGCAATCCTCGGAGCAAGGCAGACCCGTAGCCCCCGCGACCGGCTGCCTCGACTCGCCGGCGCCCTCCGCGACGGCCTGCCGAACCTGGAGCTGGGTAGACTTGGTGTCCGCTGCCCTCCCCCGGAGCGAGGCAGACCCGTTGTCCCCGCCGCCGGCCGCCTCGGCGGCGCCCACTCCGGCGGACCACCGGCCCCCGGAGCGGGTCGACCCCGTGTCAACCACCCTCCCCAGAGTGAGACAGACCCCTCTGCCCCGTGACCGACCGATTCGGCGGTGCCCTCCCGGGCGGCCCGCCGGCGCCGGAGCCGGGTCGACCCGTTGTCCGCCGCCCCTCCCTATAGCGAGGCAGACTCGTCACCCTGCGACCGGCCACCTGACTCGGCGACGCCCTCCCCAGGCGGCACGCCGGCCCCAGAGACAGGTAGACCCGGTGTCCGCCACCCTCCCCAGAGCGAAGGCAGACCCGTTGTCTAGCGACCGACTGACTCGGCGGCGCCCTCCCGGTGGCCTGCCGACCCCGGAGCCGGGTAGACCCGATATCCTCCGCCCTCTCCGGAGCGAGGAAGACCTCTTGCCCCCGCGATCGGCCGCCTAGGAGCGCCGTCCCTGGCAGCCTGCCAACCATAAAGCCAGGTAGGCCCGGTGTCTGGCGCCCTCCCCGGAAACCAGGCAGACCCGTTGTCCCAGCGACAACCGACTCGGCGGCGCCCACCCCTGGCTTGCCGTTGGGCCCCAGAGCCAGCAGGAACCCGGTGTTTGCCGCAATAAGTCTGAGTGCGAGGTAGACCTGTTGTCTCAGAGGAGGTAGAAACCTGGTGTCCAACCGCCGGCCCCCGGAGTGAGGTAGACCTGTTTCCGGAGCCGGGTAGATGTGGTGTCCGCCGCACTCCTCGGAGCGAGGAGACCCGTAGCCTTGCGACCGGCTTGCCTCGACTCGACGGCACCCTCCTGCTGACGGCCTGCCGGCCCCGGAGCAGGGTCGACCTGGTGTCCGCTGCCCTCCCTGGAGCGAGGCAAACCCGTTGCCCCTGCGACCGGCCGCCTCGGCGGCGCCCACTCCGGCGGACAGCCAGCCCCGGAGCTGGGTCGACTCGGTGTCCGCCGTCCTCCCCGGAGTGAGGCAGAACCGTTGTCCCCTCGACCGGCTGCCTCGTCGGCGCTAACTCCGGCGGCCGCAGGCCCCAAAGCCGGGTCGACCTTGTGTCAACCACCCTCCCCGGATCAAGGCAGATCCGTTGCCCCCGGGACCGGCCGCCTCGGCAGCGCCCTCCCCAGCCACCCGCCGACCCCAGAGCTGGGAAGACTCGGTGTCCGCCGGCATCCCTGGAAATAGGCAGACCCGTTGCCCCCGCGACCGGCCACCTCGACTCAACGGCGCCTTCCCCGGCGGCCCGCCAGCCCCTGAGCCGAGTAGACCCGGTGTCTGCCGCCCTCCCCGGAGCAAGGCAGACCTGTTGCCCCCCGCGACCGGCCACCTAGGCGGCGCTCCCCGGGTAGATGTGGTGTCCGCCGTTGCCCCTGTGACGGGCCGACTCCGCGGCGCCATCCCCGGCATCACGCCGGCCCCAGACCCGGGTCAACCCGGTGTCCGCTGCCCTCTCCGTAGCGAGGCAGACCCGTTGATTCCGCAACTGGCCGACTCGACTCGGCGGCGCTCCCTGGCGGCCCGCCGGCCCCGGAGCTGGGTACCCGGTGTCTGCCGCCCCCCCGGAACAAGGCAGACCCGTTGCCCCCGCGACCGGCCGCCTCGACTCGGCGGAGTCCTCCGCGACGGCCCGCCGGCCCCCGAGCCGGGTCGACCCGGTGTCCGCCGCCCTCCCGGGAGCGAGGCAGACCCGTTGCCTCCGCGACCGGCCGCCTCGACTCATCAGCGCCCTCGCGGCGGCACGCCGGCCTTTGGGGGGTAGACCCGGCATCCGCCGCCCTC